>NW_028301594.1:5492395-5646250 GCF_987345545.1 Pholcus phalangioides
ATGAAACTGGCGGCACCAGCAAGAACACAAAACGAGCACAACCCTTGCAACGTAAATACAGGGTCACACATGTGCATACACATAGGCCTACATTACACGTTTGTGTCGCAGCAAGCAATAGGCCTACAGCGGTATACTATTGAATCATTACTTTCATGCATAGTTAGAAAAATTGATTGCGGACGGCAGCACTACACATAACAAACATTTCACAGAAACAAACCTCATGGAAGATTCACTTCACACACACATTCCAACATGTACCAATTGGTTAGGAGTTCCGCAGAGGAATATGGACGAGGTGCATGTCTGGTTTAGTAGTAGTTGTCAGTGCTGGCCAAATTCCAGGTGCCAGCTCAACTAAAAAGAATTGAGATTGGTGCCTTATTTTTTATTATGTTTGCTAACTGAATTGAAAGTTTCAGGACCACAAAATTTCCTAAAAGTATGTCAGCTTGTCTGCCAGGGTTTAAGCTATGGTTGCATTTTTTGCAAAATGCAAAAGAAAATTTTAGAATGCAAAAGAAGTAGCCACTTTCGCAAAAATGCGTACAGCAGGTACGAAACGAGAAGACATCCAACCATAAATCATTAGCATTGTATCATTTTGCTAAAACTTTTTCCCCCATTTTTGCTCTTTTTATGCTAAAGGAATTTTTATCTAGCTTAAACCCTGCTATCTGCTAGTATAGAAGTCAAAGACTACACTATTTTGGATCAATTATTTTGTGGGGGGGGGGGGGGGGGGGCTGGGAAGAATGCTTGGTGCATATGAAATATTGCTGGAGCCTAAACATTCTCCTGATTTGTGAAACCCTGGTAGTGGTTGTCCTCAGACTCAATGCTTTGGCATTATAAAGTGTGGGGGGGGGGGGGGGGAAAGGGTCCTTTGTGTTCTCAAACTTCAATTTAGTTAGAATAATTAAAAAAAAAAATAGCCAATGTCAAATTTCTAATTTCTATCGCAGCTCGGGATTTGTCAAGCCCTGGTTCTAAAAGTAATCAATGACTTGTGCTTAAATGTGTATTTTTATATGAAACAAAAACTTGTCCGAAATGGAGTATTAGTTTGGTCTCTTGACGTTCTGTTTCATTCAGGTTCCACCGTAGTTATGGCAGTATTCCCAGGGACGTGGGAATTCAGGAAAATGAAAAATGACCAGGGATAGTTAGGGAAAATGCAAAATCTTTGGCAAAAGTCGGAAAAGTTCTGTGAAGGGGAAAAAAAACTGGAACTCGAAAAACAACGAAATCGACTTATATATGTATATTTTTTTCCAGAGTTTTGGTCAGGGAAATAATCAAGCAGATTTTGCTGGGAACCCTGTATAGCCACCTTATTTCTCTATTTACTTACTAACCAAAATGGTAACCCAGTCAATATTTTAAAGAATTTCTAATCAATAGATCACCGCCGGGATAAAAAAATTGAGTTTCTCAATTGTTTAAAAAAAAGAGTTTCCAATTGAATTAAAAAAAAATTGGTTTCTCTACTGGGATTTTGAAACCCCATACCTCATAATTGTGCAAGGACTATAGGTATAGCAACCCCCCAATAATGTATTCAGGGTCACAACTACGGGAGAGTAAGTGAATTGTGCACCCTCTCTAGTCCAGCGCCCAGGCACTGGACTAGAGAGAGTGTACAATTCACCCTTCTACATTACATGGAGCGTCAAAATGAGTACTTGCCCTAGCCAACAAAGTATCTAGCTCCTGCCCTGATATCGACCGACTACATTACAGGACTGAACACACCTTGCTTCAAATCTCAGAGCAATATCTAATTGTTCCCAAAGGATGGGGAGTGGGAAATTGACTACAGTAGAACTTTGATTATTTAAACCCTTTGTGTGTTTGAAAAAACCCCACCTCTCTTCATCAATTTTATTCTGAAAGGCATTCCATTGGAGTAGCAGGAACTCATTCCGTATCCAGTAAAAACACACCATACAGCGATAAGTCCTTAAAACATAATTTTAAATCTTTAATATTGCGATGAATATCGAATTTAAGAATATTGAGTTTTTTGCAAATGACTTTCCAAAGTTGGTTCTACATTTCACTAATCGGAAGTTTTGCCACAGTCGAACTGTATAAAAGGTGTACTTTTATGTATACAGCCCTCAACAAAAGTATGATATTTTGAAAGAAACCGCATTGTCATATGATAACTTTTTGTAACTGGGAGCACACTTCTAAAGTCAACGGTTGCTGAGATAGTCATATGGACAAACGATTGTATAAGATCTACTTTCATTCTTTATGTTTTTTTGTGGCTAATATAATTGTTTTTTCATATTCAGGATGAAATTGAGAAATTGATCGCAGAGTTCCAAGAGAAAGATAAAGAGCAAAGCTTTGTTGGGGAGAAACAATGTGATCCACCAAGTCTAAGGTTTGTGTCAAAACTAAAAATGATTCAGTCTTCCAGTGATGTGCCGTTGGAATCAAACCAAGGATTGTTCCAATAATGAAAGATGGATGGCAACATGCCTTGAACACTAACCATACATAACTCATAAATACACTCGTGTGCAAAATTAAGAGAATTAGCACATTATGTCAAATTTCTGAAAGACTAATGGACAGATTTTAGTGAAATTTGGTATGAGTACACAGTTACAACAGAATTTGACGCAACGTGCAAATTCTCTTAATTTTACACACGAGTGTACATTAGGGTCATACATATACAAATGATATGTTCTGGCATGCACCAATTCCTTTAAGGAATGTTTACAAAGTGCTGCATGTACAGAGCATGGTAGTTGAACTGGGGATATTTAAGTGGATACACATATGCTAATATTGTTTGAAGTGCTGGCATCCAACTTCTGAATCAGTAGTAAAAGTGATAGACATCTGAACTTTAATTTTTTTTATAATTATTGTCATGGGCCTCCACATCCTGGAGCTACCCCCCCCCCCCCCCCCGCAGGTTTTGGTGGGTCCTCCATCTATAGTGAATGAATTAATAGCATTAAAAAAAAATATATATATATATGATTTGTCTTGTCCCGTGCTGGAACCCCTGCTAGCCCTACTCTTGTAGGGGGGGGGGGTCATGACATAATAACCATGCATGGTTATTATGTTTCAGATCTGCCACCTCTCTGTGGAGAGACTTTTTTATTAAATGTTTAGCATTTTCATGTGTTGAAGTTTGAAACCACACAAAACCAACTTCAGCTGACTGACTGCTCTGTGCTGCTTGCAAAGATTGATTCCCGGGTCCTTGCTGATGTCCGCATAGTTATGTAGTAGAAATATATCTTTTATTACAGGATTTTTTTATAATTTCTCTTTTTTAAGCTAAATTTAAGGTTATTACATGTAATTCAATTCTTTCAGGAGTGGATTTTCACTTTGTGCTCATCCAGAAAAGGACGAATTGCTGCTGTTCGGTGGAGAATATTTCAATGGGGCCAAGGTATACATATATATATATATATATATATATTTTAGTTATGGAGTTATTACTATGTATATATACCAAATTAAAAATTATTTATTTTATGCTGAGGTTCGGTTAACCTTTGTGTATAACTATTTTAAAAATAGTTAATAATTATACTGATTTTCACTGTGCCTGTTGGTCATCATAACAGTTTTTCCGAGATGAATATTGACGTTTTTCTTCAGTTATTTAATTATGTGTGGTGGTGATTTTTGTTGAATTATGTTAAAAAATATGATATTTTTTCAATTGTAGACAGAAATGTACAATGATCTCTACTTCTACAATATCAAGAAAGATCAGTGGACGGTTCTTCAATGCAGAGAGAAACCACCACCTCGCTGTTCTCATCAGGTATTACTCTTCGTGTGTGTGTGTGAGTTGCACTAATTCATCATAATCTGAATGGGTTTTTAGTTATAGATAGGGTTACCAGATTTGAATGCTGAAAAAAGGAGGATGTGACTGCATGCACCCTCGGTAGCATCACTTTTCCCGATTTTCACAATAAATGGCACCACTGTACAGACTAAAAATCACCACCACAGTAATTTTTTCCAACTAAAACACAACCGCTATGTACATATAGCCAAGAGCAAAGTGAGAGATTCTCCTTTTCTACCCTCAGCAGTTTTTTTCTCCTTTTAGGAGTGTTACTTTTTAGTCAGAGGTGATTTTTCCATGGGAATCAGTAGCAAGTGTTGTTTCTTATAAAAATGTGCGGGAGAAAACACACAAACACTTATATCATTAAAGAGATATATGTATTAGAGTGATAAAAATTTCCCCCAAATAAAAAGAAAAATAATGTTGGAAACCTGAAAAGGAGGACAAAAAGGCAAATTTTTCTAAAATGTAGGAGGACACTTGAAATGACATCAACAAGGAAGGCATGTTCCTAAAGGAGGACCTCTTGTAACCCTAGTTATAGGTTATTCCAGCATTGAGGTGTCGTTAATGTTCTTGCAAAGTAAAATATCTGAGCCCGTAGATATTGAACAACAACTACTACTACTTAAGGGTACATATACCTTGTATGCATTCCTTTGCGGAATTTCTAAATCAGTACATGCCAGAATGTGTGTTTTGTTAGACATATTTATGTTGTTAGAGTTGTGCTTGTTTCGTGTTCTTTGCTGGTGCAGCCACTTGTGTTACATATTTTGAAATGAAGATGGTAAATGCTTGAATTTTCATGTTTATAGGCTTATAAATAAGCATCATGTTGAAGGTGTACTTTCTCTCTGCAGAGAGAGAGAACGTATTATGTAATAATACATTATTGTAATAACTCAAACATATATTATTACACTATTGTAACAAATTTGGATTTTCAATTAAAAAAAAAAGAACTGGTACGAAATAATTCACTGTGTGATCATGTGACTTAAAATATACATATGCCTGAATATAATGGTTTTTCAATAGAGGCTGTATCGGAACTGGCAAAATTTGCAAGCTCAGCTGTAATTGAAAGCATTTTTTTTTTAAATTTTGATTTGTGCAATCTAGGCCAAGTAATGTTTTAAGAGTGACCAAATGAGTGAAATTAGTTGCATTTTATTGAATGTTGCATTTTAAAAGTGCACCAAACTTTTAATCTTACAATGGAATAACTTCTGATCTAACCAAGTAATTTTAAAATAAAACTTTTATACTTGATAATTGTGAACAAATCTGAAATTTCAAAATCAATAAAATATTGTTAAACCCTCTCAAGTTAATAAAAAATAACTGAAATGAGATAGTTTTTCACCACTCTGGTGATGCAGGACCATCAGATTACGATCATAGAACTTGCAGACTAGGTGAAAATTAGCATCAGATACATTCATTCCATTTTGACTGATGATTTGGTCTTCGGGAGATGCAATGTTAAAATCATGACTGTCACGATGACTGTCTTCTTTGACTCCAGTGGCATTGTTCATCATGAGTACTCTTTGCATGGCTCAACCATCACCAGGCAAGGAGTACAACCAAGAATTTCTGCTTTGCAATTGGCAGCTCTATCATGATTATATCTGATTCATGCAGTGGCATTGTTCAAGTTTTTTCTGCCATTTTGTCAAAACTAAAATGTGATTGCACTCATTTTCACTTCCTCACTCATCGGCGGTCTGCCAGAGACTGGCAGTTTCTTCATTCAGGAAAAAATTCAAGTATGTGCTGTAGGATTGCCTACATATGTATACCAAACCATGTCTCCCTATCCTCATTGGTTCATGCACAAAAAAAATATTGTCACATACTTTTTGAACAGATCTTGTAGAATAAACAATTATTGTGTTCATGAAATTAAAGAAACTTGTGCTCATATTGTCCATTCAATACTTTGATTAGATTAGTTTGTAGATGTTTTGAGAAGAACTTGTTTGAACACCAAACAAAAAATATATTTAGCATTATGTACTATTGACCAAGCAAAAATTGGACTTGCATTATGGACTACCTGGTTATAGCATATGGAAGCACATGCGAAGACACTTCATTTTTTTAAGCTACTTATAACTGACAAATACAACCTACCCTTCAATTATAGTTGTAAGAATCTGAGGTACTCTTACTTTATAACCAGGGTTGGGTTTTTGATGTAAAAAACCTTGACATGACAAGCATAAAAAACTGTCGGAAACTTTCAAAAACATAAATGAATGCTTTTGGATAATGTTTTGAACACAATAGGTATATAACATGATGAAACTTACTTTTTTGCATATTACAGTGTTTTATTTTTAAACATTAATTTATTACAGTAATTAAAACAAAATATTAATTATAATTTGCAATTTTGAATTTTTCAACATAAAGAGTCTAGAACATATAAAATATAATTTTATGGTTTATTTATCTAAGCTTATCTTGTGTTCAATTTGCCAAGCAAAATAGAGCTGTTTATTCAAAATATGTATGATAGGGCATCAGGGTTAGGTTTTTGACCCCAGAAATGAACTTGGTATTAAAACTGTCAAAAACTTACTGTCAAATGATGTCAAATAGACATCATGTTAACCTGATAAATATGTTAAATAACAAAACACTTACTTTTATGTTGTAGATTAAAGGGTTTTATATTCAGAATTATAATCACTGAGGAAAAATATATATTTTGATATTTTAAATTTTCTGATCTGCCTAAAATTTTATTCCATATAAAAATTCTCATGCAGCATCTGTTAATACACTAACTAAACTCATTTATTTTCCCCTAAAAAATTTCTTAGCTCAGTGTGTATAACTTCACAGAGTTTTAAAGTGTATTTTCAACCAAAGCAGAGCTGATAGAACTTGATACCCAAAGCATTTTTTTTGCATGTTTGAATACAGCATCAATTGGAAAACCATTGCATTATAAATGCTAGTAAATATACCATATCATAGTGCAAAAGTCAGAATAACTAAGTTTGACTAAGGATAAGTTACAGGAGTTTCTTAAGCATCATATACAAGCTAGCATTGTCAAATTAAATGACATTTTAGTCCTACAATTTAGTATTTTGATCTCTAGATATATTTAAATGTTAAGCACAATAAGAGTATTGTTTTAAGTATCAATGTGTGTGTGTGGTTATCTAGATAATTTAATAATAACAGAAATCACCATTACATTTATGATGTAATAAACCTTTTTTAAACACTTGTCTGTTGTAAAAAGAGCACAGCAGATGGTTTATATCAATGCACACATATACAAGCAGTTGAAGAAATTTCGGAAGGTCAAGAATCTTGAAACAGAGAATGTCAAATCATTCCATAGTTTTCTCTTCAGTGTTTATACTGTGCTTTATTCAAATTGTATATTTTATAAGAAGAAAACCATATATTTTCGTGCAAAATAATTCTGTAGAGAGTAGAAAATTATTTTACAATCATATTATTAAATATTTATTCTTTGTATAACAGTTACTTTAAACATTACATGCAATTAATGTGTGTATTTTCAATGGGAATTTTTATATTGAAAAGCAATATTAGAGGTTTTTGACGTAGGGTTTTTGGCGTGACAGTTTAAACCATGGTTTAAACCGTCAAAAACTGCCACGTGTCAAAAACCTGCCAACCCTGTTTATAACCATACTAGGCATGCATATAACCACTATTTCCACAGTGACTGCTGACTTTGTCATGTGGATGCATGACTTCAAGAAAATTTGCCAACACAAAAAAGGTGCCGAGTGGTATGGTAATAATAGAGTTTACTGAATCTCTGAAGGTTTTTGTTTCATATTCATGATCCATTCACCAAAATAGTTATTTAATTTTGGTTGCTGTGCACTGTGTGCTGTATTAAATAAAAATGTGAATAACATTACTGAAAATTTCATTACATTTTAAGGCTGTTATACTTGCACAAGGAGGTGGACAGATGTGGGTTTTTGGAGGTGAATTCGCTAGTCCAACACGGTCAAATTTCTACCATTATAAAGATCTGTGGGTGTATCATTTAGCTGAACAAACGTGGAGACAAATTAAAGCAACTGGTGGACCATCATCTCGTAGCGGGCACAGGATGGTTGCAAGTCGGAAGCGGTTGATAGTTTTTGGTGGATTTAATGAAAGCCTTAGGTTTGTTGTTTTGTTTTGGAAATTTCTAGTTATAAATTAAGCATTATTTATGATAATAAAAAGACATTGAAACTAAGTACATAATTTTCAGTGAGCTATGATTTATGAGAAAAAAAAGAGGTTATAGTCAAAGAAAAAGGTCCAAAATAATGCTGCTTTTAACTTTTTTAAGGGCATGGTCTCCCCTCTTCCATGTGGGCAGATATGCTGCTATAAATTCTAAACATTTTGTGCTGCTATCAGCCTGCAATTTAGTAACTACACAAAGAAAGTTTTAGGTGCCAATACCAATTTTTTTTGTCACCATGGTGACCTGGTGCATGGGATTTCTCCAGCCTTAAGTATGTGTAATGTTTTCTTCAAAGATGATCGAAAGAATTTGTTTATTCTCAAGGGCATTTTTTGAGTTCAAAATCACCAATTCAGTTTAAATAATTCTTTTAAAAGTAATATGGTTGATAGTTCTATAATTCTTGATTTTCTGGTCCTTTTATTAATTTTTTTAAGGGATTATAAGTACTTCAACGACGTTCATGTGTTTGATCTTGAGAGCTATAAGTGGACTAAAGTTGAACCAGTTGGAAATGGGCCGTCTCCAAGATCTGGCTGTCAAATGGCAGCCCTCTCTGATGGCAAACTTATTGTGTATGGTGGTTACAGCCGGGAAAAAGTGAGGAAGGATGTTGATAAAGGCATTGCTCACTCGGACATGTATTATCTTCATTTGGATGGTAAAATAGAGAATTTATACTTGTTCGTGTTTAAGAGATTATGCGATTGCAAATAAAACTCTTGACTATGTATAATTATGTTGCATAGTTTTATATTTAAGTGTTATTTGAATATTATAAGATGGGGAACAAAGTTCTTACCAGAAATTTATTGTTCAGAGAAAATGATACAGGAAAAAAGCTAGAAATATCTTCTCAGAAATAATTCCCATCTTTATCTATGACATTCAACCATCTCTGTTTCAATTTTTGGAAAGTTCGGTCAAAAAAATTGGGAGTTTTTGAGTTGAGAAAACTGAGGACTTTATTTTTGGCATCTTCAAAATTGTTCTGTTTGCTCTTGTTCAACTGATTCTGTGGAGGCAGAAATGGTGGAGGTCATTGGGAGCAAGGTTGGGAGAGTATGGAGGGTTGTAAAGAAGTTCACAACCCAATTCCTGAATCATTTGACTTCGTGACTTTCGCAGTGTGCCGCTTAGCGTTATCTTGGAGGTAAAGAACGTCTCTGCGATTCACAAGTGATGCCCTTTTCTGCTTCGAAATTTCATGAACATAGTCCAAATAGCCACAATACACTTGGGCATTGATTACTGCCTACTTGGAAAAAAGTCATAGTAGATTGTTCCACTGTGATCTCGGTGATTCCTGGTCTTGGCATGATTCATCTCCAATGTTGAACCTTTTAAACCAGTACCTAGGACTGTTATGGCACTTACAGTGGACTCTTTTAAGACAGAGTTTATTGCTGTTACAGCCCTAGAAGCACTAAGTTTGGATTTTCAGTGGAACCATATGATGTGATGAATTTTAGATTCTTCAACAGACATGTTACACGTTCCGTATTACACCTAAAGTTGCAAACACAACTAACAAAATTTTGCTTACTACTGGAAAACACTTTAACGTTTCCAAAACGATCACGATTATGGAAATGAGACTGTAAACACAACTAATGCAGCTCATCTGGTGCCTATCATTTCTGGCAAGAACTTTGTTCCCCACTTTACCCTTGAATTTAAATAAGTGAAGGTGTGTCAATACATTTGTAGATTTTAATATATTTCACAACCACTGCCTTATCTTTGGTGATTTTTAAAGTTGATCTTAAAATTTTAAATTAGGTGCTTTATAAAATTGAATAAAGTACTTAAGGATAATAGTTGGTTGTCATTATTTATTGTCAATATGATTGTCATTATTTATTGTCAATATGGTTGTCATTAATTATTGTTTTAAATTTTCTCTGTTTCCAGAGAGGTCAGGCACACCTAAGTGGAAATGGTCACAAGTTAAACAGACCGGTATCCCTCCAACAGCAAGATGTGGCTTCTCAATCGCTGTGGCTCCCAACGACAGAGCTTTCTTTTTTGGAGGTGTACATGATGAAGAAGATAATGAAGAGATGCTAACTGGAATTTTTCATAATGATCTGTATGCTCTAGAGATGACCAGTGGAAGATGGCTCCCTATCACTCTTCATGGTAGCTCTAAAGTCACGGAGAAAAAACGTCGTAGGAAAGCCAAAGAACCCGGAGAAAATGAAGAATCAGAACATCCGGAAGAAATGACTGAAGCCGTCGAAGATCTCTCGCTGGAAGGTGAACCAGAGGCTAGCCAGGTGAGTGTATTTCTAATAATACTTGAAGGAATCAGAATTTGTTGCATAAAGATATTTAACATCATAATAACTGTCATGAGTAACATCTTTTTATGATCATGAATAGATTTAACTTACCAATTTGTTATTATGATTATTTTAAACAAATAATGTGAACCCAAGAGATCTGTGTGATCAGTTTGAAGAATAGTGATACAGTGGATCCTGTTTGTAATGTTTTCAAAAGATGGTCGTGAAAAACATTGCAAATGAAAATGCTTCAAACTGGAAATCTTGATGAGTATTAGCATGAGTTGGGGAATGTGACAAAAATGAATCATATTAAGTGAGAAAACTTACTGAGTGGGAATATTATAATACAGTAGAGATCCACTGTAGTTAGTTATAAACACATTCACACTTCCAAACTATTTATAAACACATTCACACTTCCAAACTATGATTTGTTTCAAAGATATTTTATAGAAAAAAATGCATGCCATATCTTGAATTCATTTTTGCTCTACACCGAGAGGTAAGCATACATCAGCCTCTTGCTCTGAGAACCATGTAAGTTAGATAAAAATGGACAGTTTTACATGTTTGGATTGGCTGTAAATAGCAGATCTAGGTTTGATTATTCCTCACATGCATAAGGCTGGTGGTCCACTGGAAGCTATCACGAGTGAAAGCAAGTTGCATGTATGCATGAGACTACTATAGCAGTTTTGTGCATACACACTTATTTTCCCTTGTAGTAGCTTTGAGTGGACGACTAGCCTAAGATGATAGTGGTGTGACAGAAAGCATTAGCAATTAGATTCTTTCAATTTCCTTCAGTTGAAGATAAAGAAGCTCAACTAGGTTGCAAATTCTTTCTGATTCTGAAATTTATGCACATAAGTTATAATTTTAGTTTTGATTAAAAGTTATAATTTTCATTTGATTCTCTGTGTCAACAATTCCAATGTTTCTTCTAATGTCTCGAATACAGATCAAATTTGAAAATTAGTGGCGACAAGAAGTTTAACTCAAAATTTAATTTCTATCCAGGCTGAAGTGAAGACATATGAGGACGATGTGTTTTCCGTTCGAGTTGGCCCATCACTTTCAACAGCTAAAGATTCAGAGGCATTTGCTATCGACATAGTTCCTGAATCGGAGCCGTTCAGGCCACATTCTAGAATGAATGCCGCAATGGTCGTCAAACACAGTGTTCTTTACTTGTATGGTGGACTTTATGAAGATGGTGACAAGCAGTACACTTTGTGCGATTTCTATTCTCTAGACCTCCACAAACTTGATGAGTGGAAAACAATAATAGCATCTAACATTGATAGTCTCGAATGGTGTGAGTCTGAGAAATCCTCCAGCGGAAGTGATGGAGAAGGTAGCGATGATGATGATGATATAAGTGGAAGCGATGATGAAGCGGTTCATGAAGAAATGCAAGTTGAAACAGGTATGTATATGTTAAGTTATTGCTTTGATTCGATTTACTATATTAGCTTACCTTTCTTACATTATCTGACATTTATACATTTTACAAAACATGATTCTAGAGACTTGCAGTACATCTACTGATACAGCAGACACATTGGTTTTTTTTATAACTAAAATATAAAGTAATCCAGTCAACTCTTCAAAAATTAATTCTGAGCATTTAGCATGCTTGCTCCGTCTGACCAAGCATCTAATTGTTGGCCTGTACCCTCAAACAGTGTCATATATAGCTATAAAACTTAAAGGTTTAGTGAAGTGATGTCATGTGCTTCACTAGTTTTCAAAAGTTAGCCATCGAAAATTGAATCACCTCTAAAACAAATGTAGATGGAGCAAAACTTCTAATTACAAAACTGTAGAGCATCAATTAATACAAAACAATATACAGTGTACATAAGGGTGGCATGGAGTTTAAATACCCGTCCTTGTGGCACCTTGTGTACATTTGTTTATTTTCTGTGTGCTTGCCTGCTCTCACTGGATTTTACTATCTTGTTTGTCTACTAGGGCTTTAAACCTGCTTAGTGAAATAATATTAATAACTGTGTTATAATAACAATAATAACGGTTTTTCTGATTCAATTCAAATGCGGTTCAAGTGCATCAAGATGACAATAATAACAGCTTGCCAAATGGGGTTCCTGCTGTCATTTATTGATTCACAACAATACATTTGCATTGCTGTAAGCCTGAATATAAAATCATTATATGAATAATAAAATCATTTATTATTCATTTTTATTATTTATATTCAGGGGTGAGGGGTTATGAGTTGTCATGACAAAATGTAAGTGAAATCTCATCTGTGACTATAGCTGTAGCAATTTTACTGTGCTCCCTCTTTTATGCCCCATTTGCATATTCACATGCAGTATGTTAACGATTAGACGAAACGTTTTCTGCATTTTTGTATTGTTAAACTTTGTGGGATTTTGCTTCCATCGTGTGTGTGCTACTACTACTAAACCATATGCACCTTGCACATATTCCTCTGCGGAACTTCTAACGAATTGGTACATGTTGGAATGTGTGCGTATGTATAGTGAACCTTTCGTGAAGTTTGTTTCTGTGTAATGCTTGTTATGTATAGTGCTGCATCTGCAATCAATTTCTTTAAACTATGAGTTTTTTCTCAACTTGTAGTGAGTGAAGTGTAATGAATGAATAATTGTACCTGTTGCTCTCTTCAGCGATACTTTTTAATGGGTGCTACTACTGCATATTCTGCTTGCAGTAGTTTCAGCACAGATTCTTTCCCATTGTTTTTATGGCGTTAAAATGCGTCTATTGGGCCGAGGCTTCCCAACAACTTCAAACTTGCTGAATTTATTTTTCTGGTAAATTCTATTTCCCATTTTCGTGATGTTTTTTAAACTGAGTACCAGAGTGTACCGTCCGTTCAATTTCTTGGATATAAAGCATGTGTGGATGCCCTTTGGATTATTCCAAAATATAACTTAGATTATTACTGTAGTGGAGAAAGGAGGATTTTTTTAAAAAGGGGGAAAACAGGTGAGTGGCAAAGAAAAAGCTTTTTTTTTTACTTCCCTATGTTACATTGGATTGTATGAGGTACTTAGAGTGCAGTAAGGGATAACTAAACTCCATTTTCAGGTACACAATTTATATTGATGTGACATTACAAAATGTAATTATTTGCAAAAATATATTTCCTTATGTCTATTTTTTTTCTGGTACAAAATGAAGTTTGTCTGTTTTAGGTATTTCACTGTACTTGTGTTTATGATGAGAAGGGGGGGGGGGGGGGTTCCAAAACTGAAACACACTGTAATAGGTTAGTTAACTGGATGTATATCAGATGCAAACCTTATTCAGTTGTATTCTGTATGTAAGCAGGTTGTAAAATAAAACTTAAACTTGAAAAGAAAGACTTTACTAAAGTTCACATTCATTACTTGATATTTAAATAAATAGCTCTGAACTACGTTTGGGAGTTTAAGTTTGTAGTAAAAATTCAAAAATGTTAGAAGTTGAAAAAAAATTGAAAATACAATTAAAATTTATCGGAGATTTGAAGCTCTGAAGAGCATTTTCTTGACATACAAGCTGTCAGTTCATGACATTGTGTTGTAAATTGCATATCATTTTGTGCTAATTAAATTATAATAGTACATCCATTCTTAACGAAACCCAGAACTTTTCTCAACTCCCAACCCCATCTCATCTTTTATCATCTCGAAATCTGTTAATTGTGACAGTAGTACCCAATTTCCTGGAGAAATACACTGTCATAATTTTGTATATTTGTGCCATTTTTTGATTGAATAACAAAATGTTCCAGACTCTGCAACAAATCTGGGCTGAAAGACTGGGCAATGGGATAAGCCCAGTGGCAGAGTTCCGGCTTTCATTCATTCATGCTAAATAAATTAAGTTCTGCAGATCTTTAATTATCAATTTCGCTCTATTTCATTTTGTTTTCAATTTTCAATGAAAATTTCTGTAATTTGCCACTAGAGCAGGGATCCCAGCAACTTGGAAAGTCGAAAAATGTGAAATATTAGGTAAAAGTTAGGGAAATGTACAAATATTGGATGAAAGTCAGGGAAAAATTCTCGTGAAGGGAAAAAAACTAGAACTTGAAAAACATTTGGAAGGCTAAATATTTTGAATTATACTTTTTTCGTCAGGATTTTTGGTGAAGGAACGCCAGGGAAATTTCAGAGTTTTTGATCAGGGAAATGATCAAGCAGGTTCTGCTGGGAACCCTGTAGAGGCACTGCTGTTTGTTGCATCTAATTTATCATGGCCACAAAAATGATTTTTCCTATTATATACAAAGAGTGTGTTTTGATTTGCCATCAGATTAATATTCTTTTGAGATGTATGTACTTAGAATCAACAGGTTTTTAACATCTCCTGTTTTTGTTGTTTTTTTTATTGATACTGCAGCAGCATCCTGAAAGAAATTTAACTGATGGTGCTCTACAAGCAATACCATGAATTCAGTTTGCCTGATTTTTTTTCAAGGATTTTAGTTCAAGCTGTAATATTTCAATATTTTTTACTATAAATTGGGTTAATTGTTTGTGTTGCTTTTTTTTATTCTTCTTGTAGCCTTATGCACACTGTATTTATTTTTTTAAAAATAGCGAATGTACCAGATGTTTCACATCTATCTTGTTTTTTCCCACTTGAATTCTCATCATTTTCGGTATTTGTGTAAAATTTAAAATCCAGGAAATAAAAACCAACAAATATAACAGTATAACAAATACTTGTTATATTATGTTATATTTATAATTTGAGTGTTGTAACTGTGAGATTGCTACCTCGCCTAATGAAGATAATTCGTTTTGGAATCATGTTCATTAGCCAAAATCTTAGTTAACCAAAACACGATTTCCCATAGGTTTCTATAGAAAATTGTTTAATTCGTTCCAGCTGCTGCCTAAATTTTGAGGATAAGTTCCCTAAAACACTAAGGAGTGCTATAAAAAAGACAAAAATTGACCAAAGGCTAAAATGAACAGCTTCAACATTGGATAAATTAGAATTTACAAGGAAGATAAGATGCTAAAGATCTTTTCATTTTACATAATGTAGACCAGTGTTTCCCAAAGTGGGCAATATCTCCCCCTGGTGGGCGATGGAATGGTCCAAGGGGGCGATAGAACCTACTGATTTAACATAGGATCCTATGGGTTTACGTGAGTTGGGGGCGATGAGAGGAAAAAATTTCTGATGAAGGGGGTGATGGAACAAAAAGTTTGGGAGACTATGATGTACACAATCAACAGTAACTGCCAATACTAGCTTTAGTAGACTAAAGATGGTGTTGATACAACCCAGTCGAGTTCATAGGTGTCCCCACCTATTTGTGATTTGGTCAGCTCGTTTTTTTTTCTGTCTCTCTTACAAGCAGATGGAAAAAATAAACTTCTAGAATGTCCAGACTAGTGTCATCTGAAAAGATTGTTTTGAAGAATAATTTCACTCCTTTCCAAAATTTTGAGGGATGTTTTTGTAAAAAGAGGGGTAATTTTTTTTTATCAGGAGAAATTCCTAAAAATAAGTCAAAATTTGAAGGAGTATTTTCACTCCTCAATGAAATTTGGACAAGTATAATTGAATTTTGATGCATATTGGCAAACTATTAAGAGTCTTGTACTGATAAGGGTGCCCTGAAGCCATGGGCTCCTTTTTTAAATACATTTCTGTTCTTTTTCATTCGCTGAATCTATCATTTTACATGAAATGATTCAAAACTTTCAGAAAGAGAAGTAGGGGTACATCTGGAAAAAGATTCAGAGGTGAGTTGATCGGGCTTAAGCATTACAGTTTTACTCTGATGATTTTTAGCTCTAAAATGCATCTCTCTTTATGTTAGGGTGTGCATTCATATCAGTGAAAATGTTTGTTAGCCGAATCTGTATTCCTTAGCTGAGGCAGTAAATGTAGAAAAAAAATATCCATTAGCGGAAAAATTCATAAGTTAAGGTTTCTGTTAGCTGAGGTATCACTGTAATGAGTTTTTATGTACCAGGAATACATTTTTTTGTGTTTCTGTATACATTTTCTTAAAATTAATAGAAAAGGTTCCGAGTTGTGCTGCAAGAATAAAAATCTGATTTCTAGTTTGGATTATGGTCAATCACAAGCATATAAGTGAATATCAAAGATCATATGGGACAATGATAATTATTATAATAAATAATTTATGTAAGCATTAAATTCCTTTATAAAAAAGGGTATTTATATTCCCCCCCCCCCCCCCCCCCAGGGTGGGTATAAAATAAAAACTTTCAACATTTCGTAGGGATTATTATTTATTATATTACAGGTAGGTCTATACAGTTAAACTTCTATATAACAATACTCATAAGACTAGGAAAAAGTAGTGCATTACAGGATTGTTGTTACAGTAATATTTCAATGCTATGAGGATTGTGCTAGGACCAGAGTAATGCGATTTTGCAGGCTATTATCATTGTAGAAAAAACGTAGAGAATAAATTATAACAATTATGTGCAAAATACTTTGTCATCTAGCAGATACTAATGTGATAATCCAGTTTTTGTCAAGCACACTGGATAGTATCCTCATCAACACAGCTGTTGCAATCTTATGTTTAGTTCAGTTAATCTTAAAAGAAGCGATAAAACTAACTCCTTGATATATGGTAAAAATAAATAGGTCTCAAAAAAAAATGTCTCAACTTTCTAGCAACCTAACTCTTCAATTCCTGCTGTGCAGTCAATCCAATCTTTAACTTACATTACATAAAAATTCAGGCATTTGCCATTTTCACTTCAACATATGAAGACAGATGGCAGTGCCAATATCACACCATCCAAGCACTGCACTTCCTAACATTTGTTAAGGCTATGCATAATATACACACAACACATTCCGCCGTGTAACAGTTCATTAGAAATTTCCCAGATTAATGTGTACGAGGTGCATGCCATCTCAGACAAAAATAGCATTGTCTTTGTTGAATTGTTTTAATTTATGTGACATTCACCTCTTTTTTTATGCCCATGCTGGAACATGAAATGATAGCAATCCAATAAAAAGTTTGTTATCACATTATCTGTCAGGTGACTAAATGTGCACACATAAAACATCTATAAATTTATTCTAAAAATTTAAATATAATTATACTGTATTACAAACCCATGCAAATATTTTTCATATACGTACAAGGTGTTCTACTATTGTCATTGTCCAATAGCTAATTTCTAAACAAAATTAGTCTTACAAGTAAATTCCAATTGTGAAAAAAAAAAGTTTCAAATTTTGTCAGACATCATTCTTTCAAGTCTGAGAAATTGTTTTTAACAAGTTGAGCAATTTAATTTTTTTTATGAAGTTATATTTGGGAAAAAAATCTTCCATGCACAGTAGAACAATCTTGCATACTTTAAATCTCAGTTAATTTGTTATTTTGAAATAAAATTATGGATCTTTCTTTCATTTAACATATCAGTGTAAGAATTTAAAAAAGAAAAAAAATTAGACTTATGAGAACTGGGGACCATGTAAAAATTTAAATTTCATAACTTTTGGGAAATGATATTTTTAATTGATTGGAACGGCTTTGGAGATGATGTACCTTGAGATTTGAAACTTTTTTTTTTGTAATCGGTGGTTTCTTCTGAGAACATCAACTAAGGAATGAGGGGGGTGTAAAAATTATACTGCTCTGTATATGGGTTTTTATTTATGTCCTGGCCTTTCAGCAAGTCCGTGAATTATTTCTCACATTTATTTATTTCTTGTCGATCAGCAAATTATTTCTCCCATTTCTGCCTGTCAGTTCGACTTCTTTTCATTGGTTCGCAGTTGTTGAAAGGTTGAAGAATATTCAGCTATTGGACAATATTAGTGTTGAAATAGATATTTTTAACGAATATTTTTTTATGAATGGATATTTCACCCGGTATTCAAAGGTAGATTTAACGGTTTGCGCACCGGGCGTGTCCCGACTTCTGAAGGGCCCTGAAAAACTCTAACCTCAATTTTTTTTTTTTTTTGAATTTAAGGTTCCCAATATTTTTTTCTAATCCCTGGGCCTCAACCAACCTTAATTCACTTCTTCCAGTATTTGAAAATAGTTTGAGTCGGTCATGGTTTTGTTACTTCACCATACAAGGAATAGTTACTCTCACAATTATAGTGACTGATAAAAGATATTTCTGTAACAGACTAATTTCCGCTTTTTCTGCCTATACCGTTTTAGACAAGATCATTCTTTACCGTGTAATGGTAAAGTACTAAAAACCACAATTTTCCTCCACTTGCATAGGTTCAATCTAATCTAAGGTTATGCGTATAATAGTCTTATTTATCTCGTCAAATATGCTTGTAGCCCCATTAAGCTGAAGTGCTACCATAAACTACTCTCTCGACCTTCCTGATATACCAGCCTTAAATACGAAAATATATTTCGCTTAGGTAAGGCCTATGCGGTTACCGTGGTTTATGGCTTGATAGTGAAAACGGGACAGGAATGATCTCCAGAAGGGCATATGGCTCATGCCTGCAAAAAAGGTCGTTCCTCTTTTTGACAACATTTAAAAAACAATGGAATTTTCGGTACCCTCCCTCCTTAAGACATCTGAACATGTTGACGGGAAAATGTTAAAAAAAAAAAAGATTGGAAGGCTCAAGGCTGTGCACACTGCAAGGAGGAGAATAAAATAATAGACAGAGGCGTCAAGACCCCTTTTGGAACGACGGCAGTCGGTGGAAGGACCCGATGTTTTTTGCCTGTACCGAAAACCCCCTTGGGCCGAGGTAAAATATGTGCTGCCATTATTCCCAGACAACGGGATGTTGGAGAAAAGGTGGAATAAAAAAACACGAGGTGGTTCTTCTTCGGATGCTCTAGAGAAGAAAAGACGTGGCAGAGTCAGCATTGCTCAGGGACGCTGTAAAACTTGAGGTTATGGCTGCTGTTGCATTTGGGAAGAGTAGAAGGATAGAGAAAGAGAAGCACAGCACCAAGCGTGGCAGACAGAGTAGGGGTGAACATCTAATTTTAGTTGGTTTCCATTGGTGGGACGAAAATAAAAGCATCAGAGCTCGGTTTTTAAGCAAACTCAGCAGAGCCCCGACTGGGTTTCGTAAAAAAACCTTTTATTTTTTATTGTCTATTTTGCGAGAGTTCTCCAATCCACTTAAAAGTAATTTCACCAATTTCTAATTGTTCTCAAAACTGTATCTTTTTTTTTTTTTTGTATTTGGTGAGTCAGTGTACCTGAATTTCCTAGTTGAGATGTTGGTGGTTGCCCCTCGTGGGATTGTCTAATGTGGGGATTTATGTGGTGGCATTTGGCCCGCCTTCTCCTGAGCATTCTTAGTCACTTTGCGACCCCTATATTTATCTGATGCCGATGTCTTGTTTAGGGCGATTATATAAGGTTTGATTAAAAGTTCACTTCTCCCGGGAAAGTTAAATGGTTGGCCTACCTAAACTTTTTCTCAGTGTTAACATATAGGTATGAGAAAAATTTTAGATGGGCTACCCATGTTTTTAGTGTTAAACCTCTATGGTCCAGCCCCATAAAAAAACGCGTGGAATTTTTTTTTTTACAAAAAACGGATGTAAATTGGTGCAGTTGGCATATTTTTAATTGAAACAATATATCAACACAGCTATTTAGTTAGTGGTTTTTTTAATTAGCTAAATTGGTTAATTAAGGGCTAAATATATGGCTTCCCTTCATTTTACTGTTATCTATAAACAGATAAAATTTTACCCAGCAGAGTTGAATAGTTTACCACCCTGCGCGCAAGGGCGTAGCGGGGGGGGGGGAACTTGGCTTGGAGGTCTGGTCCCCCCCCCTCCCCTCCCGAAATGTGATGAAATGACCGAAAAAGGGGAAAAAGATGGCTAAATCTATTGTTCTATCACTTTGGTCCCCTCCCGAAATGAAAGTGGTTCCCCCCGAACGAAATTTCTGGCTACGCCTCTGCCACCCTGAATTTCATTTCTGGCACTAAAAGATACGCTTTCTAAAATACCAAAAAAATTTAGATAAGGAGATGGTATAACGTGTTTTTTGACCATGTTTTTGCCATGTACGAGTAAATTAAAAAATATACGGGACCGTAGAGGATTAACATATCGGTATAAAAACATATATTGGGTTTTTTTTTAAATAAAACATTTTACAACTCAGCAAAACGCAATTTACCTCCAATGATATTTGATTTCAGCTGAGTAGGCTATAGCTCGAAAATTGGCCATTCGTTCGAACTTTACGTATCGTATTATATCGTGGCTACTTGAACTATTTCGTTGTAGAATGGTTATACAGGGTGGTTCAGAATTCATGGGACCAACTTAAAAGGGGTGATAGGCATTTTTTGTCGTGGAATGTGTGGTTGAATATGAGAGATTAAGGTGCAAACTGTAATAATGCATTAATGACGCCAATTTTGGCGTTGAGGTCCCTAATTCACAAAAAAAAAGTCGCGATATGGTGGGAGCCGGAGATGCCATGTAATGAGCTCAGCGCATCTAATCCGTTGAAGTAGAAATGTAGTGTTTGAGTAATTTGGAATTTTTGCCAACAAAAATGGGTCTATTTCACTATGTTAGAACCATATGCACACCCTCGGACGGTTGATAGCACATATCAGAGTATAAATCCGTTTTAAAAATATAATTTGCTACTGCTGAAGTGTTATTGTGCACCCTCTAAAAAAGAATCTCTAACGCCTTTGTTATTGCGATTCGGCCACGCATTCATGATAAAACATGTTTGTTTTTAGGTGTCTTATACCATCACTTGAAAGTTTGTCCCATGAATTTAGAATCGCCCTGTATTTCTCTTCTTGGCGCAAACAATACCTAAATAATCGTGTTAAAATCCGCCTTCTAATCAGCAACTGATCAAAGATTCAAGAACAGTCTTTATACGATCTCGTGAAATATTTTCCCCCAACGATACTTTGACTTTCCTGGACAAAATGTCTGGTCAAAGATTATCGGCTGTTGCTGGGAATTTCAAGGCTTTCACACGAATAATTTATAAGGCTTAACTTTTCTCAATTACGATACTGAATCTCAGTCGCAGAGAACTGATCGTCTACAGCGCACAAGAGCTCCTATATCTTAATTTCCAAGCCGTCATCTGGGAATAGTTTTATGTACAGCGTATACTGTCTGTTACTCGTTTTAATGTATTCATAAATCTGTGATAAACACTGTGCAGAGAGATGTCTTTGGAGGACGTTAAGAAGATTATTATACAGGGTGATTAAAGTTCCCCGGTACTCTGCTCTGAGTAGTTTTTCTCAAAAACTGCTTGTCCGAATATTTACAGCCAAGGACATATTGAGGATATCTTAGTGAGACCATGGGAGAGAGATTTATGAAATAAAAAGTATTTCAATTTTCGACCACCAGGTGAAAAAAAAGTTTTTTTAAAATTGCATTTTATATTTTCCCATACAGCGTATTCCATATACAGGGTGATTATAAAAAAACTATCCCGACATATGGGCCCCTAACTATCATACCATTCACAGAAACTGAATGAAATTTTGGCATAAGGTATTTTGAGGTATGCGCTCAAGAATGATATGGAAAACAACAGTGTCACTCTAACAGTTACGGTTACAGTGAGAAAATTTCGAAAATATCAAATGGCAACACCAAGTTTTTTGTATTGGAAAATGTGATCTCCATTGTGAAAAACCCTAAATAGCGTTCGAACGACAACTGTAGCCTGAAAATCACCGGCGGTAGATAGGCTAAAAGTGAGGGCAACCAATAAGGACAGAGAAGCAGCATAAAATAAAGCATTTTATTGTGTTTCACAAATTTTCCACCTAACCTTGTGGAGGACTAATCAGGCTGGAATTTCAGCCGAAGAAACGGTGTGACGAATGAAACGAACATTAAAGCTCTGGTGCACGGCAAAGTCCTTTTTACTTTTTCCTTGCCTAGCTCCGGGGATTTTCGTGCTACAGGTGCCATTCCAACACTATTTAGTGTTTTTCAGTATGGAGATCGCATTCCAATACAAAAAACTTGGTGTTGCCATTTGATATTTTCGAAATTTTCTCACTGTAATCGTAACTGTTAGAGTGACACTGTTGTTTTCCATATCATTCTTGAGCGCATACCTCAAAATACCTTATGCCAAAATTTCATTCAGTTTCTGTGAATGGTATGATAGTTAGGGGCCCATATGTCGGGATAGTTTTTTTATAATCGCCCCGTATATATACCAAATTTCAATGAAATACGTCCTCCAGAACGGGCGTTGAACAGGTGTCAGTATACTGAAACTACTCAGATATGTAGCGTCCATAATAACGTGCACACATGGCCATAGCGGAGGGGAGGGGCACTTTAAGAGATTCACTCCCCCCCCCCCAAAAAAAAAAAATGTGGGAAAATGACTGATACATCTATAATAACGGTTAAATCTATTGTTTTCGACCAATTTTGTTTCCCCTCCGACAATCTTTGACTACGGAGACCTTATTAAGTTATAAAGGATTTGGGAGCATTAATAATACTTTGTATCACGTGCAACTTGGGTTAAGAGTACGCTAATCCGGCTAAATTTTCCTCCCCCATTTGGCTCTTCATTCATTCTCTCTTTAGTAGAGCTTGGATTATATATATACACTAAAACGTGGCGAAATATGCTTTAAAAACACGCACTTGAAAATGTTACAATATGCATAAAAACCCCAAATATGCATAAAAAAACAAAATATACACTAAAAAATCCTGAAAAAGTAAAAAATTCTGAAATATGTACCAACAATGGGAAAATATTCATTAAAAAAAATCACTATGCAAAATAATATTTGTTTTTAAATGTATATATTTTCTATTTTTCTTAGTGCATATTCATTTACAAATATATATATATATATCCCCACGTTTTTATAAACTGCATACGTTTAACTTCACACTATTTAACTTCTACACATTTTTTAATTTTGGCGTTTATAGTTCTTAGTTTGTTGTAGCTGCTCAGTAACGAAATACCAGTGACAAAAAAATTTCGACATGACTATTTCTAAAAAAATTGAACACTTTTGACGTATCTCTAGAAACAGCGTTATAATAAAACGATTTATGGAAGCCATCTATATCTCTCTAAAACGATTTATGTTTGGAAAATACTATAATGCAAACATCTCTATTAATTCACTAAATACCACCTGAAAAAAAAGATGTTGCCGAAATATTATGAGCAATATTTATTTGAAAAATTATTTTAAAAAAGTGATCGAGCTTAACCATTTAAGCGGCTCGCCTAAAGTACCAAAGGATGTTTGGAGATGTCGCGAGTTCGATACCCGGTTCGTCCTTGTCAGAAAACTTTCCTGACACAGGGGTGCAACAAAAACGGCGACATAACTGTAGAAAAAATTGCTACCGCAGGGAGTTCCCCATTGAAAGGTTAGCGCACCAACCTCTCGATGAGTATAAAAAAACAAGCCTGCCGTTCGGAATCGGCAATAAATTGTAGGTCCTGGTCTAATTATCCCTCGTGTGCAGAAAATGACCGTGGTGCGACAAGAACGATCGATGAAAACCAGTGAGAACCCTTTGGGTTGGAGGGATTCCCTATAATCGATTAAAGATGAAAAAACAAAAAATGTTTTCTCAGGGAATATGTACGTTTCTCAAATTTGAAGCCCCAAAATTATTGCTATTTGTTATTATCGCTCAAAATTATAGAAGCTTCTATGGCTGTCGTATTAAGGAGTATAAAGAAGATAAAATAAATGCACACACACACACACACAATAACAAAATTAATAGTGATCGATCAAACAAATTGATTTCTTTTTTATTTATTTTGCATATATCAAGTGTTTTTTTTTCTTTATAAGTATATAAAGGTTTTGTTCAAATACGTTCTCATGACATAGAACAAGATTGAGTGATACACAAAAATGGTCTCATAAGAAACAAAAAAAAAAACAAAGATCGGATATACGTGAAATAACTGAAATATAATGGAACTAACATAAATTTCATTACTAATAAATAAATAAATAAATAATCATCTTTTTTAGTGTCTCGATCAGTGATATAATCACTCGAAAAGAAGAACTACATTGTATTTTTGTTTTTTAATCAGTGACTGTACACGTTATGAACCGTAAATACTGAGCGAACTTCATCACAAGGAAGGGGGAGGGAAAAAAGAAACATATAGTAAAATACAATGTATGCATATATATAATGAGGATTATTTAATGATATACTAAAACAATATTAATTATGGTTATTATTCAAGATCAATACAGCATCTCTAATGTGTAATCATAATTTTAAATGTGTTTTGTAGGTGCAAGCATAATATTATCAAAAAAGAGCCGTAATGGCTAGAGCCCCTTGAATATACCCTTGTATATTAAGGTCATAATGGCAGGGGGTCGTCTCAATAGTGGCATTGCTGGAAATACTAGTTTAATTTACGTATTAGGCCTCAAAAAATCATGGTATCAAACCTTACTATCATCGCCTTTTTCTAGAAGTCATGAATGACTTTTTCTTAATATCATAATATGCCTTGAAAATTGACGTCATAAAATGGTCATTTTTATCAATTTCAAAGACGTCATAATTAGATCATAATATGGCTTGAAAATTGACGTCATAAAATGGTCATTTTATAAATTTCAAAGACGTCATTATTAAATCATAATATGCCTTAAAATTGACGTCATAAAATGGTCATTTTTATTAATTTCTGAGTACTTTAAGACGAGATAGAAACGTCAATAATCAGCCTATTATCATAATTAAACTGTTCATTTGTAGACTCCATCTATCTTCTAGCAGTCGATGTATTCACATGCTCAAAGTTCTTTATGATTCTTTATCACATTTTAGGCGGAGGGGGGGGGATATGAGTTAAGACAGCCCTACGTAATGGTAAAGAAAAAAAAAAGAAAAGAGTTCGTTTTGTGCTTAAGGAAAGATATTAAAATAATTATTTTTTGTGCTTTTTAGGGAAAATAAAAGTTAAGAAATTTCACGTAATATCAAACACAGGGAATGCTTAAGAATTCATAATATAATATATTCGGTAACATTTTCTTTTTTTTTTCCGATTGTAATTTTTCCACAGATTAGCACCGTTCTAATTTATTTGAAGTTTTTAAACAATATGTAAATTATCGTGTATCCGTGCAGAGCCAAGAATAGCAAGAATTCATGTAATTCTTCTATAAGCAAGAATTCATACTAAATTGCGGCTTTTATATTAACATGTGCTTATTCCAAAAAAATGTAATAACTATATATTAATTAATTTATCTCTATATATTTTTTCCCGTATTCTAATTCGGCGAAAAACGTGCTGTATACATATATATAATATATATTTTATAAAGCTATTATATTAAAGTATATTTTATTGGACGGACGGTGCGTATTTTTGCATGTTGTATTTTGCGTGTATTTTGATGGGGTTTTATTTCCCTCTAATTTATCATTAATTCAATTTTCTCGGGCGGATAATAGTGCACAAGCGTAATTACGCGCATTATTAATAATAATTAGTATCATAGAAACTATGCTTCTCTAAATCACTTTCTTTTGTGAAAGCCCGAGCGTGTGGTTTGTGAAAGGTTTCAAAAAAATAACCGAAAATAACTACATTTATATCCATGGTTCCCACAAGGGGTCGCGGGTATCGACCTTTGTATCTCCTCGAATTTTTTTACACTATAAATAATTACTAGAAATAAATTATTAGAGGATATGAACGCCATGCTCATATCTAGTAATAGAGAGTGTGAAAAAGAGAGATGGAGAGTCCTCTATATACGTATAAAAGTGATGCGTGTATATTTCATACATTATTATACGTATGTATAATATTTGTGTATAATATATAAAGGTATACATGTAAATGATACAAGTTTTCAAATGATGTCACATTTTTACCTTTTTTTAAATTTTCTTCTTTTGTACACGACGTCCCAGGGAAGAAAAAACGTAAAATAAAACTGTCCATAGAGGGACACGAGTCAAGAAAATTATTTAATTGAAATGTTTTACTGAAGTTTCTGTAACTCCATGGAAGTTATCAGAAACGTTCCTGATAATAATAATGATAATCACAAATACAACCTACAGTGTGTCCGGAAAATGACTTATACAACTTTGAAGGTGGATGAAGACGGTCTGGGATAGAAATGTACTGTTTGTATCGGGTGACCATATTTCCCCAAGAAAAATACGGGGGAAATCGCCAATTATCACGCTGAAGGAGCAGAAAGCCGCCAATTATTCACCGAATACCTTGAAAATCACCAATAGCGGGAAATGAAGCACTACTGAGGCTGACTGTATTTCTTCAGAAAAACCGTTAAACTAGAATTTTAAAGGCAGGAAAAAACTAAAACTTATGCCAAAAGTGAGTGAAACCGCCAACTATTGCTCATAATCAAAGAAAAATTAGGCAATAATAGCAGGGAAATTAAGCACTGTTCAGGCTGACCATATTTTCTCGCGGTAAATCCGGAAACTTGAAGTCCAAAAAACGGGAACCGTGTCCGGGAACTCACCAGTTGTCACCAAAAATCATGCCAAAAGGTAAGTAAAGCTGTCATTAACTGCTGAAATTACTTTAAAATCGCCGATAAAGCTCTATTGCAGATCGCAAGGGCCCTGAAATGAATTCTACGGGAAAAAGAAAAAGTTCAACATGACAAACATGAAGTGAATATTCGTATTCTTAGTCAAAGTTAGAGTGACAATATTTCCTCAAGAAAAGTGCGGAAAATTTTTATGTCAAATATGGGAAATCGCCAATTGTCACCAAGGGTAAGTAAAGCGACCAATTATTCCTAAAATTACAAAAAATTGCTCTCTAATGGCGGGAAAGGACGCACTCGCAGCAAATCACAGTGTCCTAAAATGAATTCTCTTAAAAAAAAACCCAGTTCAACGCATGACAAACATGTGAGATTAGTATTTATGGTCATAATTTTTCATGAAAATGGGAAAAACTTTTGATTTTTATAAAGAATAAAAATTCAAGTTAGTTTCGTTGGGAAAAAAGGGACATTTTCATTACAAATAGTCAGGAGCACCCAAAATTACTGAAAAATACACGAATGTCCCGGGAAATACGGGTGATGTAGTCACCTCATGTTCAATGCATTTTTATATTAAGGAGCTTTTCATTGATTTAGATGGCACTGCTAGGAATCTACCCGGAATGGTCTACTCTGTGTTGACAGAACTGTATCAAATTATCGTGGAACTATAATAAGGGGAGTGTGTGTGTACAGTAATTTTCCGGAAACCTTGTATATTCTATTAATGAAATAGTACATTAGGAATAACGAGAAAATAAGGTTATATAAATATATATATATGTACTGTATATATTATTTGTAAATAATGTATATCAATCACATACACCAAGAGATATCGATAGAGATCGATACACATTTTTTTCTCTTTTTTTTTTTCTGGTTGGTCACCGGAAAAAATAATTATTATTTTGATCCGGATAACTCCCGACGGGACACAAAACACACGAACACACACACACTTACAGGGCTAGCTTCTTTTCATCCAGTTTTTTTTTCCCACACCCTGTCCGGGATTAAAAAAAAGAAAACGAAAAGCCATTATGTTTTTCCCAAAGGGACATTACTTGACCGTTGACAAGACAGAGAGAGAATCTTGGCCTTTCGCCACTTGAGAATCTCGTCTCCCCAGAGAATCGCACATTGTTTGGATGATTATAAGATATTCAGTAGAATCATCGAGTAATATATTTTATAACAGCCAGGATTTTTCTCCTTGCGAATATTTTTTTTTTTGGTAAGTAGCCCGACCGCAGAAAATGAGAGATTTCTCCAGTTCTTGACCAACGTCTTGGCTCCAAATTCTTCTTCTCCTTATTCTTCTCCGACGCTATTCCGAAAAAATTCAAATAAAACCCCTTTTTCCTCCATTTTTTTTCTTCCGAGGGGGTTAAGATAGAAGCTTGAAAAACAAGATGGCGAGGCTGACATTGATGAAAAGTACCAGCATTATCAGTTGCTGGCGGGAGAACCAGTCCTGTAATTATAATAATAGAATAATTTTCCATGTAATACGTAACGTATACGGTGTGATACATAATCATACGGTGCCCGTGCAAATAAATGACATTGTCTTGTGTGTGTCGCATTGTACAGATAGATCAAATGGAACCCGTTCGAGTGGATTCATTAAGATTGTTGGAAAGGTGTATCGCTAATGTGGCTAAATGTGGCAAAATTGTGTTTGTCAAAATTTAATTCACCTTAGGCATTCAGGCACAACTCAACCTCGTCAGGTGGAAGACGGATACCATCTGTGAATGAGAACTTTGGTTGATTCGTTAAAATGACACGTTGGGCAAGTTATATAAAGCTCCATGTCGGCTTAGCACATTGACTCACCTAGGAAGAGGGCCTAACTCTAAATGAGTGGCCTCTGATTTTATGCACCTATTGATGTTAACTGGATGAGATTTATGTAGGGAGGCATTATTCTTTTTCTCAGTAGATCCTCATAGGATCCTCAGTGCATTTCTGGGCCGGAGAGTCCTCATGATGCTGTTCTGATGGCCCTGATAAAGCCATCATGACAGTGCCCACTCGGGCACGGTCCGGGGCTTCAAGAGAAGAGGGGCATCAAATGAGAAGTAGTTGAATTTTTCGAGATTTTCCGGGTAGGGCCTCAGAAAAATCACTTGGCTAGGGACCTATGTTGCTCTTAAGACGGCCCTGCATCATGACTAAGCGGATCATGGTATGGAGAAACCGCAAGACACCCAGGCTCTCCCACAAGAAACAACGTAAGCACTTCTACCCCTTAGGGAGATCCGGGCATATCCGCAAACCCAGAATTTATTGAGATGTGGAAGATTACATGTGCTTCGTTTTGAAAATTATGTAAATCTAAAAATCATGAAAAAAAAACAACTCCGTGGTCTGATTTCATTGCTCGACAATGAGTTATCGTATTACGTGTGGATATAATATGATATACACTGGTGTAAGAAATTAAGAGAATTTGCAGACTTGGTCGATTATTTCTAGAACTACTGTACCGATTTTAATGATTTTTGATATGTACATACATTGATACAATACAAAACAAATAACCATTCAATAATTGTAATACACACGCATGATCGTGCGTAACACTCGTTGGAGTTGGAAGGTATGAAACAGCGGTTGCAGAATAAACAAAAAAAAAAAAAAAAAAAGGGTTAATAGATGGGCTAATAGGGGGTATGGTCCCCTCTTACAGATATACAGGTCTTGCAGCGTGATTTCATACTTGAAATAAGGCAGTTTATCATTTCCTGTGGCAATTGGTCCCACTCGTTCAGCAACGCTGTTTCATTCCCTGGATGATTCCCGGAGGGGGGTTGTGAGTTGCAATTGCCCTCCCCAGAGCGTCCCAGACATGCTCTATAGGGTTAAGGTCTGGAGATCTGGCTGGCCAATCCACCCGGCGAATATCCTCACTCTCTAGAAAATCGTCGAACAGACGAGCTCTA
Organism: Pholcus phalangioides; assembly: GCF_987345545.1. Classification (NCBI taxonomy): domain Eukaryota; kingdom Metazoa; phylum Arthropoda; class Arachnida; order Araneae; family Pholcidae; genus Pholcus; species Pholcus phalangioides. The sequence goes on from NW_028301594.1 coordinate 5,522,267, forward strand.
TGTGGCCTCGCGTTATCGTCCATTAAAATGAACTCAGGGCCAACTGCACCCCTGAAAAGGGCTCCAAGACCTCATCCCTATACCTCACACCAGTCACGGTGCCTCTTTCAAAGACATGGAGAGGTGTGCGGCCATCCAACATGATGCCTGCCCAGACCATTAAACCTCCTCCGCCATAATGGTCGATTTCACGGACATTGGAGGGTAGGTAGCGGGTCCCTGGTTCTCTCCATATGAATGTACGGCGAGAATCGGTGCTTAGGTTGAACCGGGACTCATCAGTGAAGAGAACGGTCGCCCATGGATCCATACTCCAATCTCTATGCTCTCTGCACCATGATAAACGAATTCTCCTGTCCGTAGAAGTGAGCGGGACGCAAACAGCAGGTCTTCTTGCAAACAACCCTCTCTCATGAAGTCTTTTGGAAACAGTCACCCTTGATACACGGGTTCCTGTGGCTGCATACAAGTCACGAGAGAGCTGAGAAGCTGTAGCACTCCTGTTGCACCTCACTATAATCGACAAATGGCGATCTTCTCTGGCCGTCGTGGCTCTTGGACGACCTTGCTCAGGCTTTCTCCCGATGGATCCGGTATCCTGGAACTGTTTCCATAAGTTACTCACGACGCTGGGCGTTAAATTGAACTCTCTACAAATGTGGACTTGAGATTGGCCTGCTTCTAGCCTCCCCACAATTCGCCACCTCATTCCATCATCTAAATGTTGGTGGTTACTCATTTTTACTGTTACAATTTGAAATTAACCGATTGCTGCAAAATAATACCAAGAAATTCGCTGAGGTGTGCTAGCGAACGAAATGCGTCTTAACTTACGCGCGCTTATAAAGCCTGTTTCTCTACTGGCTCCGCCTACACACACGTGTACGCTTACGTATTTGACGTACAAGATTTGCATTTTTGTCTAGAAGCAGTGGTTTTACATTCAGTTCAGTTCTTTACATGAAATTCGATAAAATATGCAAATTCTCTTAATTTAATTCACCAGTGCATATATCACAATGGATACATCATTGTGAAGGATGCTACAGCATAAAAATTATAGTAGGCTCTGCACCGCTATATATTTTAGCTTTCCTATCTGTGATCATGTCCTTTTCATTTGTTTCGATCTTCGTGAAAAGCCCGAAATAAATACATGAATAAGGACGAGCATTGCTGTGCAGCAAAATCACAACACGAGAAACAACGCTGGACCGCTTTGGCACGATGCCAAAACAACAACAACAACAACAAACTGACTATGACCCTCACTCTGCCCCCATAGGGGATATAAGCTGGTTACCGAGAAGGTTTGGCCAACACAGCCTATAGAACAAGGCCTCCGCACGAAGCTTATGACGTCAGTGAAGAAGGCCATTTCTCCTATTGCCATTGGATATGCTGCAAAAAGAAGGTAAAGATATCGCTTGCGTCGCCCTGCTATATTCAATGGAAATAGTGAAATGGCCTTCTTCAGTGACATCACGAGCTTCGTGCGGAGGCCTTGTTCTATAGGTGGTGTTGGTTTGGTCAACGCTAGCTAGAGGAGTAGATCTGTAGTTGTAGGAGGTGTTGGTTTGGGCCACCATGGTGGTAGAGTGATTTGTATGTACAGCTTGCTCACACATAAAATTCTTACTCCACACGATACCTATCTTCTCTACAAGATGCTGTCTAAATCTCTACGGTAGCTTCTAATTAAATTAACGTAAATGCATTCGGACTTCCTCGTAGGTTTTTTGTTGTTGTTGTTTCATTTGGCTACACAATCCGAGATTCGTCCGTCTTGATACATAAGCACTCGAACTGATTTCATTTGATTAATAGTTATAATACTTACATTATAGGAAAAATAAAGTAAAAAATGAGTTATAATCCGTGTGGTGGTTTTGATCAGTGTTCCTGAACCGCTGGGCCGCGACATCAATCATACCGTAAGATGATAGTCCATACGATAACAAATCTTACGGACTAAGGTGCCTAAAATAATTATTTGGCCAATTTGTTAATCAATGTGATATTAAATAATAATCACATAAATAGTGTGTAGTAATTATAGCAATTAATTTTTTATTGACTATTTATTGGCTCAATTTCAATTTATCTGGTCGCGTCTGAACAAGGTTCAGAACCACTGGCTCAGATGGACTATATAAGAGTTCCGTTATCGTAGTCTGAGGCGGATTTGTGATTTTGAAAGGCCATCTCATCTGAACACGTCACTCTGGAGCCTAACCCGCTAAGCGTCCCATCCCCCTTACGTAAACATGCGTAGTTCTCCTACATATTCATGAGACATATTTTGTCCCACGGGGGAGGGGATGTTACGGGAAAACGTAACCGAGTTCAGTGGAAAATCACCAATTATCGCCAAATAATCACAAATTTTGTTGCCGAGGCCGCTAAAAATTCCTAAAAATTAAAAAGAAAAGTTCGCCGAATAGCAAGAAATAAACCGTTAAACTCTACTTGAACTAAAGTTTACGGCAGCAGAGAAATCATATTTTGATAATAAAAATTATAATACGTTGAGAACATGAGAAATACGAATACAAATGCACATGAGCTGACCTTCTTACCAAGTTATGCAAATTATCCATGATCAATGCAACGCGCGCGAATGCAAACTATCATCGTGGAAAAAGATTTTTTCTTCGAAAAGTCAGGGTGGGCGAAAAGTTGTAAAATACGGGACGTGAGATCTCGTACCCAACAATTGCTTCAGCAATCAGAATAAATCTTATGCATGAAACGTTAGATATAGATAATCTTGAGAGAAATTCTGAATTTTTCAAAGTAAAATACTCGGAAAAAAACGAAAAAAAAGTCGTGCGGGGGAATTATATAAGCAGTGGAGAACTAGCAATCACAATATAATATAAAGGAAAAGAAAGAATAAAATATGTAATGCATGCGGAAAAAAATCGATAACTTCCATTTCGACCAGCAGTGGCGTAGTGAGTCCAGAGAGAGAAAAAAAGAATACGATCGGTGAACGAAATCGTTTCAGAATCGTCAAGGCAACTAAAAGGCAGAGCTACCCCCAACCCTCCTGACTCTGATTGACGAACCTGACATTATTGTTATTACTATTTTGTCATTTCTGTTAGGAGTGATCACATATAGAGAAAGCGTTCATCAGGTATATTTAGATCGACTGAATACCCCTTTGGTTATTGGAAATCGCTCGGGTTCACAAATCGAAATGAAAGTACTGCTGCAGTATAATACATTTACACTATCGCTCTTGCGGAGTCATCATTGCGGGGGGGGGGGGAATCATTCATTATAACGCGTGTAAGGCGAGGAACAGAAATTTCATTAAACAGTAGAATTATTAGGTGGTCCCGAAAATTCCTATCGTTCTTTCATGCAAGTTATTGAGAGGCGTCACCTCTAATATTCGAACTACACCACCCACGGCTTCAAGCTAGCTAATTATGATCTTAATTAGCATCAGGATCGTTGTGATTAGAAATGACAAGCTTTCAAATTTATGAAAATGATAAAATTAGCATTTTTAGTAATTTTCACGAATTTGAATGACTAATTAGTTAATTAATTGTTATCTTAATTAGCATTAGGATCGTTGTAATTGATAAATGACAAGCTTTCAAATTTATGAAAATCAGAAAATTCGCATTTTTACTAATTTTCATGAAAGTTACTAAATGTCAGCTTTTACAAACTCGACTTCTTCGGGCTTTTACCGTAACACATATAAGGAAAAATATAAGGAATTAGGATTCTAAGTATGTATCGAGGGGTTAGCGCACCAACCTCTCGATGAGTATAAAAAAAAAAACAAGCCTGCCGTTCGGAATCGGCAATAAATTGTAGGTCCCGGTCTAATTAGCCCTTGTGTGCAGAAAATGACCGTGGTGCGACAAAAATGATCAAATGATCAAATTAACGATTATCAGTTATAACCGTCTTTAATCAGAATAAGAGACAAAATAATTCATCACTCCTCAGTGGCACACGCAGGATCGACCTTTGGAGGGGGAAAACAAGAAATTTCTTCGAGGGAAATTTTGTGTTACCAATCTTCCAAAAAGGATTTAAATTAACATGAATTGATTAAAATAGCATAATAAAAGATATTTTCTTTCGCACGATTCGATATTTTTTTACGCACATATTAAAAAAAAATCTCATTCTTGGTTGTTTTGGAGTTCGGGAAGGGGGTGCTCTCACTGCGTACCGCTTCTACTCTGCCATACCCTCTTCTCCAAAAAAAAAAAAAACACGCTATACAGTCGAATCCCGTTATAACGAACCCCAAGACACCGGAGGAATCACTTCGTTAAAACGAAATTTCGTTATAAAGGAATTCCAGGTTACCTAGCATTGTTCCTACGTAAACTTATCTGGAGGATTAGAAAAGTGTTCGTTATAAAACGAAATTTTCGCTATAACGGTATTCGTTAAAACGGGATTCGACTGTATTTCCCATTTGGATAAAGATACACATCTTCTACGTAACTATAAAAATGTTTAGATTTCATTGGATGGATATAAAAACACACACACCCCTTTAACATACTAAACGGAAACTTTTGTTTCGTTTTCTCCTGGTCTATTAAAAGTATACAGCTCCAAAACGAAAAGAAAAACAGAAATAAATAGATGTAATTCTTTATAACCGAAGACTAATGGGCAGTTCAGATAGAGCGTCCTGATAAATAACAAAAAAAAATGATAAAAAACCTTTTGTATCGGGCACAAAGGTTTTAAGTTTGTTCGTCTCAATTTCTTGGCGCCCATCGTCTCCAAACTTCCGATCGAGGAACTTAAAAGAGGAAAGGGATTGAAGAGAGAGAGAGAGAGAAGAAGAAAAAATGAATGTAGGAAGAAGACCGTTTACTTTATCCATCGGCCCTGAGACAAACCAGTAGCTACCAAACAAGCAAAAAAAAAAACTGTAGACATTCGACCTACTGGATGACGAAGAAGCGAAGAGAGAAGCAAAATCTATTTTAGAAGACATTTCTAACCTTTTTTCTTTTCGAGTAAAACTTGAAGCCTCATTCTAGAGTTCTTTGTCATTCTCTGTCTCTCTGCATCTCTCATTGCAGAAAAGCATCACCAAGAGCAGATCTCGATTCTTCAGGAAAAAAAAAAGACTGTTGTTTATTTTTTATTTGTTAAGCTTCCGAGAAGAACCTTTACATGCATACAGACACGCACAAAAATATTCGAACCTATTTTCAGGTAAACACCTACATCTACCTTTATTTTTTTCAAATATTCTTTTACAGGAAGTAGAGAAGATGGGGAAGAAACCCTCCTGTTTATCGTTTCACAGCTGCGGAACTATTATTATTATTTTATTTTTTCCCCGTTCATAAATTGTTAAAGAAGAAAAAATTCCCCCGTGGTGAAGAAATAAAATAAAGAGCTTTGTTTGCTTTCACGTAGGAGTGATGACGGACGTCACGAAATAAATTATTTACTCTCTCGACTGGATGCATTCGTATAACCGTGGTTTGAAAAGAGAAACTTCAATGGAAGTTGAATCTAAGATTTCCTTAAACTTAGTTACGGATATCCTTCAATCGGGGGAAACTATGTAGAATATACACTGAAGAGCCAAAAAAACTGGTCCACCTGCCTAATATCGTGTAGGGCCCCCGCGAGCCCGCAGAAGTGCCGCAACACGACGTGGCATAGACTCGACTAATGTCTGAAGTAGTGCTGGAGGTAATTGACACCATGAATCCTGCAGGGCTGTCCATAAATCCGTAGGAGTAAGAGGGGGTAGAGATCTTTTCTGAACAGCACGTTGCAAGGCATCCCAGATATGTTCAATAATGTTCATGTCTCTGGGGATTTAGGTGGCCAGCGGAAGTGTCTAAAGTCAGAAGAGTGTTCCTAGAGCCACTTCGTAGCAATTCTGGACGTGTGGGGGTGTCGCATTGTCCTGCTGAAATTGTCCAAGTCCGTCGGAATGCACAATGGACATGAATGGGTGCAGGTGATCAGACAGGATGCTTATATACCTGTCACCTGTCAGATCGTATCTAGACATATCACGCCAACTGCACACGCCCCATACCATCACAGAGCCTCCGCCAGTTTGAACAGTCCCCTGTTGACATGTAGGGTCCATGGGTTCATGAGGTAGTCTCCATACCCGTACACGTCCATCAGCTCGAAGCAATTGGAACCGAGACTCGTCAGACCAGGCAACGTGTTTCCAGTCCTCAACAGTCCAATGTCGGGCCCAGGCGAGGCGTAAAGCTTTGTGTCGTGCAGTCATCAAGGGTACACGAGTGGGCCTTCGGTTCCGAAAGCCCATATCGATGATGTTTCGTTGAATGGTTCGCACGCTGACACTTGTTGATGGCCCAGCATTGAAATCTGCAGCAATTTGCGGAAGGGTTGCACGTTTAATGATTCTCGTCAGTCGTCCCGTTCTTGCATGATCTTTTTCCGGCAGCAGCGATGTCGTAGATTTAATTTTTTACCGGATTCCCGATACACTCGTGAAATGGTCGTACGTAAAAATCCAAATTTCATCAGTACCTCGGAGATGCTATGTCCCATCTCTCGTGCGCCGACTATAACACCACGTTCAAACTCACTTATATCTCGATAACCTGCCATTGTAGCAGCAGTATCCGATCTAACTACTATGCCAGACACTTGTTGTGTTATATAGGCGTTGCCGACCGCAGCGCCGTACTCTGATTGGTTTCATATCTCTTTATTTGCATACGCATGCATGTACCAGTTTTTTTGGCTCTTCAGTTTATGTGTGCGGATGTCACGAAACACATATTTCAGTGCAAGCAACGAGCACTAAATGAATGTCCGATTCGGACTGATCGAATCGCGATCGGCACGTCAGAGACTTGCTTTGTGTCTCTAGGAATTAGTATGGTGGAACTGTGATGTGGCACTGCTATCGCAACCTGCTTGTGAGTGAACGAAAAGGAAGAAGAGAAGGGGAGGGAGAGAAAGAAAAGGGAAGCGACTGGCGTGTTTATTTATTACCCCACGGTCAATTATCACAGTCTTATATAGACTGTTTTTGTTACGATATAAATGTGAAGCCTTTATAATGGCTGGTTATGCCAAAAGCATGAAGAGTTTTGTTGTTCTCCCTTTGGCAACATGTTAAGTGGAATGTCTCCCGTAAATAAAGTGTGATGATGAAGGACGTGCGTTTCCTTGTGCGATTAGTGTATTTCACTTATACGATGTATCCAGTCCACCCACCCCGTTGTTTCGCAACACGTTATCAGCACGAAGGCTCCTGGATAGACGTTTCATCGGTAAGTGGGAAGTAGATAAGTTAAATCTAATTTCACAAAGGATCGAAAAAAAAAATTCTACACGCGCGGAACTAAGCCTAACAGAGATGGAGGAATTGAAGATTCCAAAGCTCAATAGGGACAACTACAACGCGTGGAGTATACGAACGCGCGCCGCACTGGTGCAGAAAGACTGCTGGGATGCCATAGAACCCGGATACGGACCAGAACTGAGGGAGGACGAGAGGAAAACCAATGAAAGGGCCCTCACGTTTCTGTTTTTAGTGGTCGAAGATGACTTTTTAGACGATATCGCGGACTGTGCGAGAGCGAGGGACGCTTGGGCATCCTTGAGGGACATTCACACGAAGTTCGGATTATTACACGCACTACAGCTTCTTAGAGACTTTTTTAATGTGTCGATGAGGCCTGACGAATGCGTAAGTGCATACTTGGGAAGATTGATGGACTTACATCGAAAGGTAGCGTCCTGTGGATATGGTTTCACCGACAGGGAAGTCGCTCTTGTGATGTTAATGGGTCTACCCAAAGAGTACGAAGGTCTGATACTGAACTTGGAGCGTGATGAGAACGAACTGTCCACAAAAATGGTAAAATCGCGTCTGATTGTGGAAGAGAAGAAGTTACTGCGTGACCATACGCAAACGAATCGCGTAGCTGTGGGCGACAGAGCTCTTAAAACTGACGATATAGGAAAAACTCGCGTACAATCAGGGAGATACTCCAGAAATAATGAGAGAAGAATTCGGTGTTTTTCCTGTGGTGTTTGGGGACACATAGCCAGAAACTGCCCGTCGAAGAACACGTCCCATCGGGCCGAGATAGTTTCGCAGAACGCGAATCGGACACTGACTGCCAACGCTGGTAACAAGAAGCCTAGCTGCGATTGGTATCTAGACAGTGGTGCAACGGAGCACATGTGTTCACAAAAATATAAGTTTCTCAACTTGACAACTGTGAAGTCCGAAGTGGAAATAGCTAATTCCGAAAAAATGGAAGTGGTTGGAAAAGGTGACGTTGTTTTGAAGCCTGTTAAATCCTGTGGTAAAGAAACATTCTATCTAGCCGACGTTCTGTACGTACCAGAGCTCGACGGTAACCTCCTTTCAGTGGGAAGAATCGAGGAGATGGGAATGACTGTTTCATTTCAAGGAGGCAAAGCCATCGTCAAGGACCCTAATGAAAGAAATAGAGTAATCCTTACTGCATATAGAAGTGGGAGACTTTATAAGGTTGAAGAAGCGAGGACTTATAAAGCGCATATCTCAAGGCATGAGGATCTTATCCACCGACGCTTAGGACATTTTCATTTGAATGCAGTGAAGAAGCTCATGAAGCAGGATGACACTGTCAACAGTTGTGCAGAAGCAATAGAAGATGGAAATATTTGCTCTATTTGTGTCCTTGGAAAGATGAGAAAAATTCCTTTCCCTAAAGGAGAGACCAAACGTGCATCGAGGCCACTTCAGCTCATTCATAGTGATGTCACAGGACCTATCTTGCCTACATCTAAAGGAGGGTCAAGGTATATTGTCACTTTTGTTGACGACTACTCAAGGTATGCAGTAGTGAAGCCTATGAAATCCAAATGTCAAGTCCTCGAGAAATTTATTGAGTTCAAAAGGACTGTTGAAAATTTCCATGGAGTTAAAATCGCTACTCTACGAAGCGACAATGGAGGGGAATATATCAGTCGTGAATTTGACGATTTTTTGAACAAGAATGGAATATCGAGGCAGCTCACGGTCCCTAGAACTCCAGAGCAGAATGGGGTAGCCGAGAAAATGAATCACACCCTGTTCGACATGACCAGATGCCTTCTTCTAGACTCGAAGGTCCCAGACAACTTGTGGGCAGATGCCGTCGTTACCGCCTGTTATTTGCGGAATAAATGCCCATCTGAAGCTATCCAGGGAGATATACCCGAAGAACTTTGGACCAAAAGGCCAGTCAAAACTAGTCATCTTAAAATTTTTGGTTGCAAAGCGTATGCGCACATCAATCAAACGCAAGTAAAGGGAAAGTTAGGAAAGCGCTCACAAGAATGCGTTTTCATTGGATACCCTGAAGGAGGCAAGGGATACAAGTTGTGGAACGTAGACGAAGACATATTTTTCCCCAGTAGGAATGTGAGGTTAGATGAGACTGTTTTTCCATTCAGGAGGAGTCAAACAGATTGTCAGTTGAAAGGAAGTGAATTAACAGTCAATCTTAATGAACAAGAAGTACAAGTGACACCTCCTGGAGCCCCTCTAAGGGATGCATTGCCCGACTTGAAGCATGCAGAGCAAATGGTTGGAAAGTCGAAACAGCCTACAACCACTGCGAATCAACCACCAGATGTTAGAAGAAGCAAGAGACAAAGAAGACGTACAAGTTTTTATGGGAATCCAGTGTCATACAAAGCTGTCAATGAAGCGCAGTTTAATGCTGATATTCGGATCGAGGATCCCGCCACCGTCGAAGAAACGATGGAATCATTTGATGCAGAAATGTGGAAAGCAGCTATGAAGGAAGAAGTAGAACGAGTGGCTGTTGAGGAAGCTGGCAAAGTGAGTGACGCTGTCGTTGAAGAGAAACCGGTAACCAGGAAACGTGGTCGGGCAGCTAGATCGGCTAAGAAGACGGCTGATAACGACGATAACTCCAGTCGTAAAAGGCGCGAGAGACTCGCTAATGCAGCTGCCAAGGAAAGCGACCAAGACGACGACTCCGACAAGGATGGTACCGCCGACGTGAAAGCCAGTCCGAAGAATCGCGAGCGCAAGTCGACGATGACAAAAGCTAAAGATGACGAGCAAGAAGGTTCCGAACACCAGGAGGAGGACAGTGATGACGACACCGGCTCGGATTCAGATTACGAATCAAAGTTACCGAAGCGAAAGGCCGTAGGCCGGCAGACAAAAAAGGACGAAGAAATGGTATTGGAGAGAAAGAAGAGGATGAAGTTTTGCCGTCCAAGAAACACGGTGATGGTCACCAAGGTGGGAGGTCGAGGAACTATGGGTCCGACGGCGATAACGGTGCCGAAGAAGACGAGAAGGAAGAGAATGGGCCGGGGGCTGGGAAGTCCAGCGGCAGCGGCAGACCAGCTTCAGGCAGGGAGGATGAGGCGCATCAACGTTATTTTTCCTTTCGTCATGCTTTGGCAAGGAGGAGTGTTACGATATAAATGTGAAGCCTTTATAATGGCTGGTTATGCCAAAAGCATGAAGAGTTTTGTTGTTCTCCCTTTGGCAACATGTTAAGTGGAATGTCTCCCGTAAATAAAGTGTGATGATGAAGGACGTGCGTTTCCTTGTGCGATTAGTGTATTTCACTTATACGATGTATCCAGTCCACCCACCCCGTTGTTTCGCAACAGTTTTATCTGCACTTTAAAATGGCTGTGTGAAATGGTTTGCATTATGAGAGATTCATGGCCCCCACATTCTGGAGTAGGGTCCTAGGCTGGGATCTTTTGCGGGCCCCCCGACCAGACTTTCACTTATGATGGATTTACAGCGTGAAAAAACAAAAAATAATGAAAATCGTCCCGGGCCCCAGGGCTGCAGCCTTGCCAGTCCACCCCTTGTGGGGACCATGGGGAGATTCAATGCTTAGAATTTTTTGACAGGTAACCCTTCAACTTACATTTATAGATATAGCCAAAGCTTGTGTGTTTTCGGGAATGGATGCTTCGAGTCTCTTCCTATAGACAGTTGTCTCTACGTACCCGTTGAAAAGTCCTATCGAAGATCAGCATACCCCCACCAGTGTTCAATCATTACACTTCACTCACAGTTTGAAATATAAAAACGGTACAGCTCTAGCTTCATTCACATCAAATATCCCTGCACCTAGTGCTCACACACATCTCCGGCAATACGTACTTGCCCCTGAAGGAGGTAAAATGGTAGTAAATTGGCCATAAGCTTGACAGACACGGATTGTGCTCATTTTAAAAGATAGGACGTCAATGTCACCAGTAGCTTTCCTCAATTTTCCATGACTTTCAATGTGTAATTTCCAATTTGAAATCGTGTATAATCGTGACTCTTTGCCTTTTGGGGGGGGTCATATGTCGAGGTGGACTCAACATAAGTACTTCATTGTTACAACGGTCCCATATGATAATAGAATGACCCCTGTGAATTCGGCTTCTTAGCAAAACTCAAGCTATACAAAATCTGCAAAGAGACAAACATCCAGGGAGCCTTCCTCATTGTGGGGGAGGCACTGTAAAATAAAAACTCTACCAACGAAGTGGCGAAAAAAATTTCTGGACCGCAAAGGGTTTAACTACCGAGAAAGTTTCTTTTTACATACTCAGAGCTTCACTTAGCCGCAGATAATATTGCTCTCTCAATCTAGACTAGTGATTCTCAAAGTGTGCGTCGCGGTTCCTAGGGGGCGTCGCCAAACTTTGTTAGAAGTTTCACCGTGAGCTGAGGATACTGACGTGTGCCTGTTCGGTGCTTTGGAGGACTATTCTGGGAAGCTGCGGATTAATATTAACCAAAGCAACGGAGCAGCGGGTGACAAAAGTTTGAGAACCAAATCTAGGCAATTCAACTCAACTAGAAAAACATGTTTTTGGATTCTCACAAAACATGTTTCTACACGTACAATGGCCATAATACAATAGTCTCGATAATCCTAAGTAAACGGGACCACGAATTTCCGAAAAAACGTAGATTATCCATAAATCAACGGGAAACGACTTTTAAAGTAGAAGGAGAGGAAGTGGAAGGAATAGAGCTGAATAGAGTGAATAGAGCTCCTACTCCTGTTCTGCCCTTAATTCGACGGTCTATAATTCATAACGTAACTGCCAAGACCCATGGACTCTGCGTAATGGAGACTAATGGGGGCTACAGCCGCAGGGACCCGATATGAATGTTATTTATTTATTTTTTCAAGTGTAAATTTACTATCGTGGAACCTGTGAAAAATTCAGGACCGGAGATCCACCGCAGACCGCAGTTTATGAAACAAGGCTCCTGCAAACTGAAATAACTCGTATTCCTGAGAAAAATTAGACAAAATGAACGAAACTCGTTCTTGGCGAAAGACAGAGGGGTTCCGAAAGGGAATGCCGAAAAATTGCATCATCTCGGATTATCCGGAACTTCGAATTATGGAGACTATACTGTAGTGTTTATGTGGCCGCGCGCGTCTAATAAAAGACTACCAAAAACTTCCATAGTATTTTTATAGTAAATTCGTACAAATATTCCCCTCATATTCCGCAAATTTTCGGGCCTGACCGTGCCTTCATGAAGATTAAAAAAGTTTGTTGAAACCATGCTTGATTAAAATTTTTATCATCTATATATATAAAATTGATTTTCTATATGTCTGTGTGTGTGTATGTTCTCTATACAAATCTACAATTTTAGATCGATCGTCGCCAAATTTTGCATATATACCAAATGGGACCCGGCTACTTTAAAATTTCGTCAGAGCAGGGCAAATGCCCCAAATCGGCAAAAAAACTGTCGGGCAACAATGGTTTTTAGGCCTCAACAATCACTTTCCGAACGTTTACTTTGGTTACCGTGGTTCCCTAGCAATGCGTTTAAGACGTGTATATGCCTTTACAATGGTTTGTCATTTCTTCAACGCTGTCAGTATATGTATAATATTTATGCCTTTATTAACATAAGTTTGCCACATTTTCAATACTCATAGTAATAAGGTTTTTTGAATAACGTCGTAATCAGCATCGCTTTGATGGTCAGGAAAAGGGTGATCCTCATAGAAATCAGTGTTAAAATTGGCGGAAATTTGGTGGGGGTTTTCTGTCACATCAATAATTTAAAAAGTTATATTAAACACTCGATTTTTGAAATATTGAGTTCGCTTAGAGGTATACGAAGCCCAGGAGATTAAATATGAAGTGGTTAGCCGGACCTACTTTTGATTTGGATATCCATGCAATAGCATTGATTTCAACTTTTTATTTATATCTTCTCAAGCATGAAAATTAATGTCTCCGGATTGTCCTTTAATATTCAACTGCATAAATCCATGTAGTTTAGGATATTTTTTAAAATTAATTATGGACCCGTAAAAAGTACATCGAAAAAATTCCATAGCTTTAATTAAGCATTTTTTGAAGCAGAAACAGGCAGAGATGGATAACTTGAAGTTCACGGGGGGGGGAGGGGGAATCGAAATACCTAGCACCCTTTAAAAAAAGAAAAAAATATATATATATATATTCATTTTTACGTTTCTTTAAATCTCGATTTGTTTGTTTCATGAGTCGCGCAGGAAGTCGCCATATTGGTGAACTTAGACTCGGTTTGCATGCCCCTTAAAGAAAGAGGGAGATATCACGTGATCCAAAAAAGCCTCATTGAAGAAAACCCGGGCAGCGCCGGGTATTATAGCTAGTCTAATATAAAATGGCCATGTCACGACGAAATGAGGCGATGAAATGTACGGAAAAAACCTTACTTCAGAGGATTTTTTTCCTATATGAATATCCTTACTTAATATCTAGCTCTTTAGCACCATTCATCATCTAAAGAGAGCTTTTGTACGAAGAAAAAAGGAAATGCCATAACCAAGCCTCATTAAAACGTCAAGGAAAAACAAAACTAACGAATATGACGATAGGAAAGACATTCTCCTGAAAAGAAACTGAATAGGGAGAAAGAAAAGGGGATGAAAGCAAAATAGTAAAATAACACACACGCACATACACAGAGAGTGCTTCCTTCTCCTCCCCATTTCCTGACACCTAGCTAAACGCCCTGCTATTTGCATCACCAAAAAGCTCCCGCCGAGCTCATGGACAAATTTGGCGAAGCAATGCTGTCAAAGCGCGTATCGCGTTGCCGCATTGCCAGCGGAGTGCAGAAGCAATCTTTTGCCCGACACACACAAGCGGAATGGAAGTGGCTGCTGTTGTTGCGTCACTTCTCCATCGTCTTCTGATGACGCGTCACACTTGCACAATTCACTACGTCATTTATCCTAAACACTAACGACGTCACGAGTCTTCTTTTTTCCACCACAGCCTCTTTTTATTTTCAAGTTTCTTTTGCCAGATTGTTTTTTTTTCAAAGATATATTTCGTGGTGGGGGTTGAAGAGATCGGCTGTGTGTGTGTTCTCTTGAGACTCTACTGACGTAGAATGAAATGAATGAAGGAGTTAATGAATGAGCGAAGAACGGTCATAACACAGATCTCACCCTCGAATGCTCCAAGCTAAAATTACTCCGGTGTGTTGAGGGTGGATGTCGTCTGTCACTGTATGTCTGTGAGCTGCCACAACTCAATTGTAAATCATTGCTGTGTTTATTCCAGAAGAGCGTGGAACAATCAGACCGATGGCTCCCTTCGTTGACATGACATTGAGTGTGACTCAAACGCCTGTCGAGAATATGCACCTGCGTATTGTCAAGGCATATTGAGCATTGTAAAAGTTCGTATGGGGACGACTGCCACAACGAAGAAGTGAACAAGCTAGGCAAGGCAGTTAAAACTCTGGAGGCAGAAACAATATTCCCACTTCCTTCTGGCGATGCACGCAAGACTTCTACGCATGCGTATGGTCTTAGCGTGGCAGCAAAGATGGCACGGCAATAGCAAGGAAGACGCCTACCAGATTCAACGATCCATCCGATGGTGTCGAGAGATCTGGTCGCGAACGGAAATTATTGCAGCGACGTAGCACAGGGCCTTTTTCCCACTTTACTAGCAGAGATTCAACAAATCGCTGAATGATCAATGTAAGTATGGAGAGGTTGGTTCGCTAGTACATTATTCGACAATATGCCCTCACACATCGGAACATTATTTTGGAAAAATGAACAACTCTAACACAAAGCCAGCCTATAAGATTACAACTCTCTCCCAGCCGTCACTTCAACACCAGTCTGCTGAAACGCATAATCACCTTTCTGGAACACAACCTACATTTCCTGTAATGTAAGAGAGTGGGGGGGGGGGGGAGGAAGAAATGTTAAAGAAGTAGACGAATCTGATCCTGACTGACAACTCACTACCACACCCAAGGAAAAGTGCGGCAGAGTAGGACCCCGAGTACTCACCTCCAACAACCAGACCCAAATCCAGATTGTTGTCTCGAGGCACTGAAGATGGAACCTCTCCACAGCTATGTCGCATTCCAGGGCAAGGGGACGTTGACAGCTTGTACCCCAAAATGGGTCTGAGCGGGAGAAACATCATTGATGCTACTGAGGGTGTCTTACTGAGAGGTGAAACAACTAGACTACACTTTTATACCAATGACGACACAAAGCGGGCGATTCACATCACTGTACAAATTTCATATTGATATCTGAAGTAATTTGTTTCAAAATAAGGGAACCCACATTCATCCATCCTTAGAAAATGCTTTGCTATCTTGTGAAACACACATGCTTAACCTATGGCCCACTTCACAATGGGTCTGATGTGGCCTGTGATCTCAAGACTACTTTCCTAAAAATGAATCAGCCAAATCAACCCATTACCGGATCAATCAAGTTAATCGCGGTGTAGTTCCACATCACTTAGGTGGACCAAGGCACATTCCCAGATTACTTAAGTGACCCACAGTATGTTTACAGATCACTTTGTGACCTTTGGGGCAATTCCACATCACTTGGGGGATTCGTGGTAGAGTTCCAGAGAACGTAAGCTGCCCGCGACATATTTTCGGATCACTGAAGTGATTCATTAGGAGTCCTTCACACCCCGCTTCCCATCTCAGAGAGACATCGAAGCGGTCCCGAAGGATGGGTGTATCCGGAAAGTTTTATTATAAACAATAAAACATCGTCGCCTCAGACGCGATGGCAACAAAAAATAAAATGTATATAACAACGACCGTATCAATCTGAAATCATATAACGGACAATTAAAATCTAAACAACAAGCGCCAATGGGCAATCAAAACTATAAACAAGATTATACGGTGATGGCATAATAGTCCATCCCAAAAAGAATCTAGCAATCATCAATTAATCTAATGATTGTCGATAATTAATATAAAATTTGGAATCGCAGTGGACCAGCTAATCACAGTCATCCATGTTTTTACATTGTCCAGCTTCCACATATCAGCTCGAGATTGTTGGCATCGACCTTCAGTAGTCATACGTCCGCGTCGTCTATGGCACAAGTTGTATATCCTCACCCGACTACTGCAACTTGAGTGGACCGCGACACATTCCCAGATCACTTGAGTGGTTCACGGCATAATTATGGATCACTTGAGTGACCCGCGGAACATTCCCAGAGCACTTATGATGAGGGGGGGGGGAAGGGCACGACACATTCTTAGGTCACTCAAGTAACCCACTGCACAGTTTCAGATCATTTGAGTTACCCCGCGGCATATTTAGAGCTCATTTGAGGGACTCGCGGCACAGCTGCATAGCATTTGAGGGGTCTGTAGCACATTTCCAAATCATTTGAGTGGCCCGTGACAGGTTTTCAAACCGATGTAAGTGGCCCACGCCCTCCAAAATGTTGCGTACCCTTGTATGCGAAAGATGTGAGTGGGGATCGAATCTGGTCATGTTATGTGTATTGTCAAGGAAATGAAAACGTAACGTGCACTCACCTTCAGATCAGGCCTCACTAAGTAGAGAAATGGGTTCGCTCTCAACCTCTCGGACTCGTACTGTATTCGTCTTACTTCCTCCCTCCTCTGGGAACTCAAGATGGCGACTTCCTCGCGAGGTATCACTTTTGTCTTCATCCCGGCCACCGCTGGTCCGTGGGGTAAACTCTTCTTCCTCTTGAAGACTTCCGAAGTGTCCGCCGGAGGACTGGCAACCTTCTTCCGGCTGGGCGGGTTCACGTACAGCGAGGAAGTCCTCTGGAAAACGCTGCTGCCCGTGGATATCTCCGAGCCGATCTCGCTGTCCAGCCCGACGCTGCTCATGGTCGGGCTCATGGTGCGACTTTCTTCCTCGCTGGGGGCAAAGCTTAGCAGGCTGGAAGCGTGGCTGTCCGTGTATATCATGGGTGGCAAGTTTCCCTTCCTGGTGAACCTGGAAGGTGACAGGTCCTCACCGTCCATACTTTCGGACACGCCCGAGTCCGGGGTCGCGTCCGGACCGTAGGATCGGTGATGGTACTGCTGCTGCTGCTGACCCGGGAACATCCCACCAGTCGGAAGTTCCCTGCTGGAACTTCTCGGTGGAGATGGTATCCGCCGACCGTGTTTGATGACTACTCTGGATCGCGGCTCCTGGCGATAATGGTCGAAGTGATCGGCCATCACCTGTTGCTGTTGGGTCGAGTATCCTTGCGGTTCCCTGGTACTGCGCCGGAAAGATCCCTGCCGGTTTGGAACGGGAGGTTGGTCCTGCGGTCCCTGGACCCTGCCACTAGGATCAAGGTAGTTTTGGGCGAGGTTCTGTGGTTGGTACGATTGCTGTTGGACAGTCTGCTGGTAACTTTGTGCCTGTTGCTGCATGTAACGGCTTTGAGCGGGAGTTGCCGGAGGGTTGGGTTGGTATCTGTTCTGTTG
Source organism: Pholcus phalangioides (assembly GCF_987345545.1). Lineage (NCBI taxonomy): Eukaryota > Metazoa > Arthropoda > Arachnida > Araneae > Pholcidae > Pholcus > Pholcus phalangioides. The sequence goes on from NW_028301594.1 coordinate 5,540,028, forward strand.
GGACGTCGGCATCTGCTGGGGGTACCTCGCGTCCTGCTGCACTGTCACCACGGGCTGCGTGTTCGCGTATCCATCCTGATGACTGACGTTGAGGACCGGTTGAGGCTGATACTTTTGCGGTGTCATTATGGACTGGTTCGCGTAACGTTCGTCCTGTTGCACGTACTGCTGGTGGTGAGCCTTCGGCGAGAAGTTTGCTTGTTGGCTGGCCACGTTGTACCTGTCTTGCGTGATCTCGGCCCGTTGCGGCGACGGTTGTTGCATATAGCGGCTGTCCTGAATAGACGTGCTGCTGAGATGCGTGTTGACCATGCTGCTAGAAACGTTTTGCGGTCGAGACGAGTCTAGCGACAAGTCCGATTTCATGCTTGCCGGAGAGTTCAAAAATGCATTGTTCTGGCTACTAATGTTCGAGATAGGAGTTCTCCTATCCGGGTAGGGTCGGTTCTTTATAGTATCGCTGGCTGGAAAAAAAAGAGAAGTGTAATTAATACATTGAACGTCAAAGAACAGACACACACTTCGCTTCACATCTCAAAGAGAAATTTCAAAAGCAACATGGCAACAAAAAAGAAAAATTAGCAATCGTTAATATGGATTCTCAAGATCTGTTCAATGATAGAAATTGAATACATTAAAAATAACATAATTTTCATGAAATTTAAGTCTTGGATCTGTATCGTTGACGTAGAATCTTATGGAAATCCCAGTATGTGATCACCAGATTAAATCGTTAATTTCTCAGTATGATAATTTGTAAAAATCGTACATTTAATATTAGATATTAGTGGTTGAGCGATTGACCGGTTCTTCTGGCAGGTACAGGTCGCAGATCATAGGTTCTCCGCGGAGCTTGACGTATTCGTGATGCTACATAGTGAACGTCTTCGTTTCGACATGTCCGGTCATTTGCACTATCTTTGTTTAGTATGAAGATTGTGCAGTTTCAGTTCCACATATCTAATTAGCCTTCTCTCATAGTTTATTGGACTGGCAAATGCTTTCTTCTTCCAGAATAGGTATTTTGCAGATAGGCTACCAAAATTATATTCTATTATTCTGCGACGCTGGACTGCGTTGAGCCCGTATAATCAGTACAATGTAATTAATAGCTGTCGAATAATAGATGAACAAAAATATTCCGGGGAAATGCGCAGGTTTTTTTTTTTTTGATTTTCCCGATCCTTATTGTTGCTAACTGCCTCAGTGGAAATCACTAAACCTTCTGGAAAGTACCACCTTCTTGACGTTCCGTTTCGTACAGGTTTCATTGTATAATACAATCGAAAAAAGAAGGTGTGGTACAAAGAACTACACCTGGGTACGCGAACCCACAATCACCAACAAAATAGTGATTGTGGGCAGGCGCACTCTCCCACTTACTCAACAATACATCCCACACAGTACAAGCAAACTTGTTAGAAAATAGAGAGATAATAATATAAAAAAAACTATAATATATATTCGTACGAGATCTATAGGCTACATCATTTTAGGAACACGTTAAAAAATTTCTTCGGAAAAAAAATCCAGATCATATCTTAAGATGATGGAGCACGCTGCTACACTCATCACTCATCATCCCGGATGATGGGGAGCACGAGGGTTAAAGTTTTGCTCATGAGAGTTCTGAATCATCCTGCATCCACATATATGTGTCAGTTTCATTGAGAAAGGGTGTAAGAATACTTGTACCAAACTATAATAAATACTTAAACCGAAATGGAAATTATTTCGAAAGGCAGTATAAAGAGCTTTACCAACAATTTTCCTTTATACATATTTGTATTTTCTAAGAGATTAGGAAAATAAACAACCCTGGTATTTTCATTAAAGAAAACAAAAATATTCTCCATCTTTTACGAAGTTTTTTCCTTCATCGCCCCCCTATGCAAACAAATTAATCATTTCATGAGAGATTTGTTTCTTGTTTTTGTAACATTTTTTGAGAGATAACAGTTGATAAATTAAATGTAAACATCAGTAATTAGTTTTTTCTCCTCCAACACACCCCCCTCTCCTCTCCCCCAAGATCCGGTAGCAGTTAATCTTCTCCCACGTGCGGACGAATCAATAAATCTTCGACATCAATTCATTTCCATTCAGTTGCTGAAATGTATATTTTTGGGCACTTAACAATATCTGCCCAAATATTCGATAAAGCGGATTCCATCATTTTCGGAAATGTCAGAATTCGGTCGGGAGATAGTATAATCTGATATGCAATTTATTAGTCTCTCTCACCTGATAACTTCAGGTCCGGATCGAACTGTTTGGCTATCATCCTGGCGATCTCGGAATCTTCTCTAGCGTGCATCGCTCCTACGTCAGCTTGCTCTGCTTTGCCACGTGCTGTTGCGGTTCTGCCAAAAATAAGATGTATTATGTAGCCTCAAAAGAGAGAAAAAAAATCAATGATGATAATTTAGATTTCATAAGTACAGTAGGGCCCCAATAATTCTTTCTAGCGTGGACCGGACCTTCCATGGATAGCCGAAACTTTGGATAACACGGATCTTACAGAATTTTGAGGTTAAATGAATATAGTAATACCCAGGAGTTACGCGATAGAAGAGAAGGACGACAACCACGTAAGTCGAAGTCGCATATGTCGGGGTACGATTTTGCATACACACAACTACGTATAAATATAAAGAACTGGGACCGAAATGTAGGGAAAACACGTCTTTTCCCCTTCCTTATGTGTGTGTACTACTATGATACATACTTTTCTTATGACTTCATAAAATTTAATTTCGTTAGTGTGACTGGAGAAACTGGAGAAACCGCGAGACACCCAGGCTCTGTCGCAAGAAGCAACGCAAGCACTTTGCCCCCCCCCCCCCCGAGGGGGGGAACAGGGCATCTCCGGTAAAAGTGTGACTGCAATTCATGTTATTAGAAAATGTTTTGTTCCCTAAAATCTGTAGAAATGAAAGTCACTTGTTAGATGCTTTGATAACAACTTGGTCCATCGGGAGTATATTTCGAGGCAAGATAGAAACTTTGACTAGCAGATTGAAATTGATTGAGAGTACAAACCATTGTACAAAGCATTGTCAACGATGAGCATCCCATTGAACGAATTTTCTTCGAAAGACTGTCGGTAATGTTGAACTTCAGGCATGAAATTGTAACCTTCTCTCTGCATAAATGGCAGATGTCGTACCTAAGCCTTAGGGTTTCATTTCTGAAATCACGACGAAGTTATATTGCAGCCGTCTCTTGAAAATCAGTTCAATATCATCACATATGATGTCCTTGATCCGCGAATGAAGCAATTCTTATCTCTATTATCCTCTAATAATCTTCACTATCTCACAGTGGTAATTCTATGCTTCAGTTTCAGAAGCATGCATTTTTCAAAGAAAATCGCGTGACTCCGAAATCGCGCAAGTCGGGGTATAGCGTAACTCGGGGTATTACTGTGAAGCCATAAATGTGTGGGGGGGAAAATTAAGCATCTTTTTTTTTTCAATCAAAAGATCAAATAACTATAGTAATAAAGTTCGGTTTAACTCTCTGTGAAATACCGCAAATGAGGTACTGTAGATAATATAGATAAGAGAGTTTTCAGGGTCCTCTTTTTCCACTCTCACCCTACGTGTTCTCCTTCGCTCTTACATGTATATAGTATAAAGATACATTATAAAGAAAGGAGGGAAAGAAAACCAACTTCTCCGTAGATAATAGACAACCATGATAATAGCGTTAATAAAGCTCCGCGATAGTGAAGAGAAAGGAAATACAGAGAACTTATTTGAATTTATTCCACTGGTATTTGGACGTAATATTATGCCCGGGATCGTAAAGAGGCTAATGAAAAGTGTCTCGAATAACTCCTAACTCGGTTACTCGGTGGAGTGGGGGCCTTACCCTACTGTATTTCTATTTAACCCCCGAGGGGGGGGGGCTCGTAGCCTATTCAGGATCATGCCAGAACGGAACAGATCCTCACCTGGAAATAGCGATATCGGCTTTTTGCATCGCGATCTGAGCGCCTCTTTGAGCGGCCTGGACAGCGGCCTCTATCCTCTCCTTGAACTTTGCGGACCTGAGCACGAACAGATGCTTCTTCTTACCGGACGAGACCAGGACGTTGTTCTTGTACTTGCCTTCCTCCCTGGTCCCGTCCCTGAGTATGGTGACTCCGTATCCGTATTTCTTGTTGTTGTACCACTCGCCCTGGTACTTGAGCCCGTCTGACCTTTCGGCGATTCCGTAGCCGCACCGCCGGTCGTTCTTCCACTCGCCCATGTAGGTCTCGGTCACGGCCGCGTCGCAGAGCTCGTCCTGGCTGACGAAGCTGGCGTTGCTGTCCGTGTGCATGGAGCCACCCGTGCCGTGCGTCGCGCCGGAGTGACCGGACTCGGAACTGGCGGAACTCAGGTTTGAACCAGAGCTTCTCATGGAACTGACGCCTCGGCGATCGATATCACCTGTGCTCCTTTGTTTCTTGATCTTGAGGCCCTGCAGGAAACAGACACTTTATTCGCTAATGTAATTTTAAAAATTAGAGCATATTGCGCATGTCCCAGTACAACGTCTTTGACACCGAGTGTCAGATCACGACTTTTCACGTCCGGGATGAGTAAAAATCAATACACACCTGTAGGATAGATTTCTTGAAACTGGAAGATTTTTCGACCAGGGACCTGCGCCTGGCCGGTGGTTCGTCGCTACGTGACTTCAGCACGAAGCCGCCGCGGAAATCGTCAATCTTGCGATCTCGATCGCTGGCCGGATCGGCCTGTTCGCTTGCTGGTATCGATGACAGCGACCCGCGTGCGCTGCTCTTCGGACGGTAGTGCGACGCCAGGCCGAAGTTCGCGCTGGTCCGCACACCGTAGCCGTGACGCATTCCTCGCATCCATTGACCTTGGAAAGTACCTGACGATACACAAGAAAGAAGAAAAAACTTTCTGATAAACCAACCAACGTTAAAAAAATTCCAATGTAATTAAAGACAAACAAACTTAACAATGCATTGGAAAATCTTAAACATTTTACGTTTGGGGCACCCTCGGGACTGAGATTAGGATTCCTCGTGGCACCTCAATTGGGAATCACTAGCGTGAATGATCATCTGTGGAATGGTGATTTATCATTCAAGACGAGTGATTTTGGGCTGCTACACAGTATTCTATGGGTTCTCACGTAGTCCGCCGGAGGGCACGTCACGACGGACACGTTGTGAATTCCGATTCGTGCAAATTCTGTGATGGGGAAAATCTACGTCTTATAATTCTCAATTCACACAATTTCCACGAAACAGAATTCACAACGTCTCTGACGTGACGTACCCCACATCACGTCAGAGTAGTGTGTAACGGCCTCTAGACCGGCATTAGGCCGGGAATACACTATAAACGTCTTGCAAAAGCTCTTTGATAAAACTTTGAAAACGCAACCAATATCGGTTACAAACATTTGAGCAAATGCATCAGATAACCTTAATGGTTGCATTTGTCATGTTTCATAAAAGAATTTTATAAAACTTTTATAGCGTAATATCTGCTTTAGACCGGGATTACTTATAAGTTCTTTGACAAAGATCCTTTATAAAATAAGTTCGCGTGACAAATATATGTAATGTAATGGTCAAATTTTTGATAAGTCCGGGATTACACAAAAAAGTTTTGTGAGTGCTCTTTTATAAAACTTGAAAAATACAACCAATTACATTTAAGCAAATGCAACCAATAGGCTTATTGGTTATTTTTATTTTTTTCGTTTTGCTAAAGATATTTTATCATACTTTTATAGCGTAATCCCGGCTTTACAGACGTGTTTTGTAAAAGCTTATTTTATCAAAGTTATAGCTCCTCACCCAATATTTGATGAAAGATTTATATGTGATGCATTTTCTATCCTGCAGTTTCAACCCCTGGTGAAACATAGCAATATTTGTCCATGCTGACCTGCGTTTTTAGAATATAACTACAGTATTTTTCTGCGTATAATTCCGCAATTTCGAATTAAGCTACTTTGAGGAAAATATCATAGTATACTGTAGTCCGTAACGGCGTATAACCTTCATTCATCAATAATTTTTGTAAATGCCGCACCTTTGCTTCAGAAAATACTGATTTTTCTATTCACATCTATGCGCCATCTATAAATCGGACACTGGCCGAGTCAACTGTGCCGGCCAGTCAACTCTGCCATACTATATTCCAGTGGTTCTCAACCGCGGGCCATATGGCCCCCTTGTGGTACTGGGAAGCTACAAGGGGGCCACGGAAGGAAATGGGGAAAGGAGCCATGACAGGTGGTTTGGAGAGCTGAGAAGAAAAATTAAGGTGTGAAGAAATAAAGATTTTATATTAGTGACTAACACTTACAGTGAGAAGAGAGAATCCAACAAAACCACCCATAAAACCAGGGCCTTGTTTAGGGCATGGACCCACCCAGGCCTCACCGCCTACATTTTGCAACAAGTTCCGTAGGATGGGGTTTTTCGCAAGTCCCCGGATAAATTTTTCAGACACCCTTCCCTATATGAAATTTATTGTCTGAAAAAAAAAAAAAAAGATAAAAACCATAGTAGGTCCCGGGCTGTAGCTCTGTCAGTCCCACTCTTGTGAGGGGCTTCATACCCATAAGTGACCCCACCTTACGATATTTTGTATAGTACAATTAATTTTCAAAATAAATATAGGAAATATGTAGGCTGTTTATTTCCAGCTGAAGTATATGACTACCATAGCATCACTTTGCCTAAGGAGGGGGCCCCATGATATTGAGACGGTCCTGATAGAACCCGGACTAGCGGGGAGATCAATAAATTCTAGGCTAGTGGTCTGGAGGCCAATTTTTTTTGCAATATTTTCATTCAGTATAAATTCACTGAAAAAAATCATTTCAATACGTATAAAGTGTCTTCCTTCTACATGAGAGTTGAAAACTCTGTGTAAGACAGGGGAGCCACGAGAAAAAAATATGGTTCAAAGGGTACCACGGGCAAAAAAAGGTTAAGAAACACTGCTATATTCGATATTATATATAAATACCTCAGTGAATACTGCACTTAGAATCATGTGGAATTTTTTTTTTTTTGTTGGCATCAGGAGAGACAGGACAACAACTTTCTAATTGGGTTATGGGGCACACGGGGACTGTATAAAAAGTTAATTTTTTTCATTTTAATGGCTATACAAAAAACCCATTGAAATATGAATGACGTATCTGAGTACTACACGTTATTTGGAAACTTTCTCTAGCTGGAAGTACGCCTCTGGGATCAATATATAGTTCGCCGTAAAATGCCACACGCCGTGCGCGCTATGCACCCTGTAAAATTAACACTAAGAAATTCCGATGCTTTTTTAACGTTTTTTTTTTAATCCACGGAAAATACGCGTGAAAAAATATTGTACTGTTTTTTTTTTGCAAGAGGAATTTCCGCAGCTCGTGTCCCTTTCGGGACCTTAAAAAGATTGCGAAACGCGCTTTGATGCGGTGTTTATTGATGTTTGTCTTTCGCAGGTGCGTCACGAACGGAGCTCCGGATTAGGGGAATGCGTGGAATTACTCTTTGATGAGCGCAAGCACAAGACAATGCTCAACCGCCAGAGTTCAATGCGGCTTTTTGGGAAAAATCCAAAGAGGTTTATTTTCGGATAAAATAAAAAAAACGCCACAGGAAAAATTCGAACTCACATCTCAATCCTTTGCCTAGAGATATCTCCAGAGGCGGATTTATGGTTTTTGACGCCTGTGGGCTACACAAACTTTTCCGCCCTTCTTTCATCCTCGTGCAATTTTCTTGACTGATCATTCCACATATTCACTGTCCTGTGCTATAGACCGCCCAGCGGCGTTTTTACGGGGAGGGGGGAGGGCTTAGTGGGCTATATCCCAGGGTGGCAAGTTCGGGGGGGGGATTAGAGGAATGACTGACTGAGAAAATTGGTAGAATAGGAGAAGGGTGGCAAAATTTGTTTAACCCTAAATAAATCTACCTCTACCGCGCAGTGCCATTTTAACACATGGCCTCCTTTCCGAGGCCCCTAGTTGACCACAAATACGTACCTACCAATTTGCGTGCTTAATATCGGAAGTTTCAAACAGATCTAATTTTCGAGTGTGGGCATATATGCAAATATTTCCGCCCTTCTCTCATTCTAGTTAAATTCTCTTGACAATTCATTCCTCAAGTTTTCGTGTACTCTGGATATCTCCGTGGCTACAGTCATTAAAAATGCACGGGGAGGGAGGACTTTTACTTAAGAGTGCAACGAAATTTCCCAGCGCCTCCGTCTACTTTTGAGAGGATCGGTCGCTCTGCAAACGAAATTGGATTTACGAGATTAAAGCAAAAATGGCATTTTCTTGTCACTGCTAATGGATGAATATTTCGGAGTAACTAAATGTACAGTCAAATCTCGATAAGTCGAATGTGCAGCGGCCGACGAAAAACTCCGAGTTATAGTTAGTTCGACTTATCGGTAACACAGTGTTTATGATTATCGTAATTAGTAAAACATGTCAAACAACTGGAGATGAAGGAATTCGAAAAGAACAGTTATGCTTATTGCATCATATTTAATTATTAAATGAGAATATTTAGGAATAAACTAGACGTACTTTTACTGTATATCATGGAAATGGACGCAATACACGATACTCGAATAGATGAAATGAAAAAAAAAAGTGTGTACAAGAGAGAGAGATTATTTTCTCTCGAAAAATGCAGTGATTTTTGAATGTCTTTCTTTTCTTGTCCTTCTTTCGAGAGAAAGTCATTCACTTTTTTTTGCAAGCAGAAAAATGATTACACTAAACGAATCTGCTAAATTTCAATGCTAAATGCTGAATTTTATTACTGAATGCTGAATACTAAATTCAATTGCTAAATGCTAAATGCTGAATACTAAATTCAATTGCTAAATGCTAAATGCTGAATACTAAATTCAATTGCTAAATGCTGAATTTTATTACTGAATGCTGAATACTAAATTCAATTGCTAAATGCTAAATGCTGAATACTAAATTCAATTGCTAAATGCTAAATGCTGAATACTAAATTCAATTGCTAAATGCTAAATGCTGAATACTAAATTCAATTGCTAAATGCTGAATTTTATTACTGAATGCTGAATACTAAATTCAATTGCTAAATGCTAAATGCTGAATACTAAATTCAATTGCTAAATGCTGAATTTTATTACTGAATGCTGAATACTAAATTCAATTGCTAAATGCTAAATGCTGAATACTAAATTCAATTGCTAAATGCTAAATGCTGAATACTAAATTCAATTGCTAAATGCTAAATGCTGAATACTAAATTCAATTGCTAAATGCTAAATGCTGAATACTGAATTTTATTGCTAAATGCTAAATTTTATTGCTAAATGCTAAATTGTGTTGCTAAATGCCGAATTCTATTGCTAAATGCTTAATAATTCTGTTGCTAAATGCCGAATTCTATTGCTAAATGCTTAATAATTCTGTTGCTAAATGCCGAATTCTATTGCTAAATGCTTAATAATTCTGTTGCTAAATATTAAATAATTCTGTTGCTAAATGTTAAATAATTCTGTTGCTAAACACTTAATAATTCTGTCGCTAAACACCAAATTGTGTTGCTAAATGCCGAATTCTATTGCTAAATGCTTAATAATTCTGTTGCTAAACACTTAATAATTCTGTTGCTAAACACTTAATAATTCTGTTGCTAAACACTTAATAATTCTGTTGCTAAACACTTAATAATTCTGTTGCTAAACACATAATAATTCTGTTGCTAAACACTTAATAATTCTGTTGCTAAACGACAAAAAAATAATTCTGTTGCTAAACGCTTAATAATTCTGTACCTGAAATTGTATTGCTAAATGCTAAATTCTATTGCTTAATACTAAATTACGTTGCTAAATGCTAAATAATTCTGTTGTTGAAAATTGAATACTATTGTTAAATTATATCAATAACTGCTATATTTAAAATTTTTCCCATCCCCGAAAAAATCTACTTGAAGGAAGAAAACTTCGAGTTAAGAACAAAGATGTTAACACCAAAAATACATAAAAAGTTCTGGGACTGAGTGAAAGCTTCGACTTGAACAGATATTCGAGTCATCGGAGTTCGACTTACCGCGAATTGACTAATTTACGAAATCACACGGCTACTACGAACGTAGCTTCGTGTGCGAACGGGACCCAAAGAAATCTCTCGAAATTGCCGTATTTAGAATTTCGAGTCGATCATTTCAATCATTTTTGTTTGTCACATTCATGCATACGAGGTCTAATCAGAGCGGGTCTCACATACTTCGCGTATTTTACATCAGGGATCTTCAACCAATGGCCCGCGGGAACACGTGTGGTCCTCAGTTTTTGCAGTGGCCCCGCCAACGAGAATAATTGCATATTTACAGAATTTATAGAAATGCTGAAGAAAAACTAATTTCAGAATTGGTGAGAAAAATTATTTCAGAATTAATAAAAATAAACATTTAACGAAAAAATTAATTTCAGAATTAATTAAAATTAACAATAAAGGAAAAAAAATAGTTTCAGAATTAAAAAGAATAATTTCAAAATTATAAGGAGGAAAAATAATTCCTGCATTAATGAAGGTTCATATTTGGCAAAAAAAATAACTTCAGAATTTATATATTGTAAAATAATTTCACAGACACGCAAAACAAAGTATGAATGAACAAAGTAAATTTTTTTATTGACCCCCACATTTTTCGGATATGGCGAAGATGATATATGTAGAATTACTCTGACCATATTTGCTCGAGAAAAATACGTGAAATTATGCTTCGAAATACGGGAAAACGCAGGATATTACAAATACAAATACAACGCCACAACAGGCAAATCGCCCAACGAGGTGGCTGACTTAAGAACATCATGGATCCCCGAGCCCCTACCTACTACTGCTACACCACACATGCACCCCCCCCCCCGCGGAACCCCCACCTACTACTGCTACACCACACATGCACCCCCCCCCCCGCGGAACCCCCCCAACGAATTGATACATGCGGGAATGTGCGTGTACGTGTAGTGCAACCTGACGTAAATTTTTGTTTCTGTGTAATGCTTGTTATGTGTAGTGCTGTCATCTGCCCCCAGTTTTACTAACTATGAGTGAAGTGTTATGGTTGAATGATTTTACTGTTGTAGGACTGTTGCTCTCTGTGGCGAGACTTTTTAACGGGGAGATCGGCTCGCATTTGCGCCTTGAAGTTGGGAACCACAGAAAACCAACTTCAGCCGACCACCACTGTGGGGTTCGAACCCGGATCCTCGCATCACGAGTCCGGCATTATAACCACTCGACCACCACAGCGGCAATTATCGTCAAAAAAATGATACTAAAAGTAAGCAAAGTTGCCAACAAATGCTAAAATCACGGAAAAGTCGCCAATAGAGGGAAATGAAGGGCCACTTCAAATTGCAGTGAATTAAAAAATAATATGACAAATGTGTGAAATATTCTTATTTTTGGAGTCGTAATTATCGTAATGTAATTTCTGAATTGGGAAGACAATTTTAATCGTTGATTTGAAGAATAAAAGTCGAATTGGCTTCGTTGAAAATACGTGAAAAACCGGGACAATTTTGAAGAAAGTTGGGACAGCCAGAAAAACAGGAAAAATCGGGACTGTCCAGGCAAATACGGGACACCCTATGAAGAATGAATTCAACAACTCAGGAAATCGGACTGAATCGAACAAAAATGGATGGGATGAAACACGGCCGTAAATTCAGATGTTCATATGTCTTCTTTACGCACCTTATCACGCTAGAATACGGTCGGTCTGGCATCCAAACCTGCACGTATCAGTATCAATTGGGCATCGTTGGGTTTGTCTGTGCGAAATCCATCCGTAGACACCGGAAAGTTTCACACGTGTTGCATATTTCATGTTTAGATAATGTTACATATTTTCGCTGGTGCTGGTGTATGGTTTCAGCTTTTTTAAAATGCAGCCAATTCTATCTTTACCCCATTTTAAAAAGCTATGTTCAAAAATCAAAATACTATTTCTTTCTTTTCTTCCAAGCCGAGCGCAGCTCCGATCTATCGCCACGGACAATTTACTACGGAATGAATTGCGCCGTAAGAAAGAGTGTCCCAAGGTGACGTATTCAAAAAGTTTTGAAAAATTACCACTGATTTCCTACTCATTTAAATATACACAAAAATTAAACAAAAAACCCGGTGGAATTACTATGGTTCACAAAAAAAAAAAATGTAAATATTAATATTTTGAACGCGAATAGAAGCTAAGAATGAATTTAAAAATCCAGCAACCACCGTGGCGTATTCACAGAGGGGCTTGGCGCGCTATAGCCCAAGACGGCAAGTTCGGAGGGGCGCAAGTTTTAGGAATGAGTGAACATTAGTACATAATGCGTGAAGGGTGGCAAAATAAGCACAAATCCGCATCTGCCCAGACAGCGAGAGACTAGGTCGGACAGTGACCTAGAGAGTTTGCAAGCACGTGAGTGAGCAAAAGAGTGAGTGAGCAGAAGAGTGAGTGAGCAGAAGAGTGTGCAAGCATGCGAGGGAGTAAAAGAGTGTGCAAGCACGTGAGTATAAACAAAAAAGTGTGCAAGCGCGTGAGCTAGGAAAAGAGTAATATAGAGTGTGCAAGCATGTGGATGACAGAAAGAATGACCTAGAGCGTGTGCGAGCATGTGAATGACGGAAAGAGTGACGCAAAGCGTGGACAAGCATATGAATGGCTGAGAGTGACGCAAAGCATGTGCAAGCATATGAATGGCTGAGTGGCCTAGAGAGTATTTGAGCATGGGAGTGGCCAAAAGAGTACTCAAGCACGTGAGTGACCCATAGACTTAAGATATAAATAGACCGCGCACGCTATTCATAAAACTTGTCGAACGTGAAGAAAAGATGAGTAGTATTGTCGGGGAAAGAACAGGTTCTGCGCTATTACATTTGGCGCGTTTTCGCAGAAGCTAGGATGTTGCTGTAACGAAATTTGACTCAATTCGATCAAGTTGATGAAAACTTTCCTTCATTTTTTCAATGAATTTCACTCATTTTTATGTGAAATATTTAGGGAGTATCAGATTTGAAAAAATAAATTCTATAAAATAAACAAATATTGGAAAACGGAACAACGTATATGTTGTAAAGCCTAATTCATTTATATTTTTAAATATTCTCTTCATTCGCTTTTAATTTCGAAAATTTATTTATACGAGGGGTTATTAAAACAAAAATATATCTTTCCAGAACATTACAATTACTCTATATACTCATAATTAATGTATAATTAATTATAATGCATCATATTATGTTATGTAATGTAACACATTCACACTCATACCATATTCAGTCATGAAATAATATTCAAACAATAAGAAAAAGTTTCATTTCTAACATTCCTGAAAAACCTTTTATAACCTCATCACACAAAACTGTAAACACTTACATAATATTTCAGGATTAAAATAGATTTTACTCAAGAAAATTACAGAATCTCATCATCAATTTCTCTAAATTATAAGAATTAAAATTCCATGTAGAGTATATATGTAATAATTTGAAGTGTGTGTATATATATATATATAATATTTTAGGATATAATATTTCATATATATAATATAATATTTACAATATAATATTTACACATGTCACATATATAATACTATATATAAATACTATATATATAATCTCTTCGCTCCAAAAGTATGCATATGTTAATCTTAATTTAAGGTATTAAATCGTTTTTAGAATGATTCTTTTTCAAGATAACATCTGAGGTACACAATATATGACTTCAGGTCTTAGTACAGATATTGACTCAAAAAAATCAATTGAATAATTAATTTTCTTGTTTGAAGCGGCAATTTCACATACAACAAACATAAATTAATGAATAAAAAAATTTCTTTTCTGTAATAGTTTTATCTCAGGTGTGAAGAGGGGTAAAAATACTATTATTTTTAGAGGTTGTTATGCATTTTTATGCAAAACTGCAATTGTCCAAAGGGGGGGCGGAAAGTTTTCCTCACATTCTATTTAAATAGAATATTTTTCATAAATTTCTTCTGAAAAGCATATTTTCTTCCAAGTTGAGCAAAACTCGAATGAACTCACTAGCTCGCCAAATCTTGCGGAGACGTATATTTCAGTTAAAACTTCATAAAACTCACAATTTCAATCATTTATTGCCAAAAATTCTATTAAAACATTTAATAATGATTCATGACATTTGAATTTTACCAAAACTTGGAACTTTAATTGAATTAAATCCAAAATGGAGTCGTTAAAAACTGAGATTACGTCAGAAATCCATTGCATCGTCAATTTAATATTCCAATTTTTAATTTATAAGAAGGGGAATAAGCAAAAAAGTGTTCCCTTGTGAAAGGATACTGGTCCCCCTTTCCTAAACCGCTCAGAACATCCGAAAGCTGCGCAAGTGTTGGCCATTCTAATCAAAAATAAGACAGCGCGTGTAGATCGTCATACGAGTAGCCATAAGGAAAGCATTGCCAGCGAGATTCCCTGACCAGCCTTTCGACTGGAGTCACGTGACTCCGGATCTTTGCTTCACATTGTAACCCCTCGCGCGCACTCTATAGTATTATTACTCTGTGGAGTGACCAAAAGATTACCCAAGCATGTGTTACCAAAAGAAGGACTTAAGAGACATGAGCACAATTACAGGCGGAGGGTGGCTAAGCGGGTTATTGTCCACGACGGCGAATTCGAGAAATGAGTGATCAGGAATATTAAACTAGAAGGGTGGCAAATTTCGGGGAGCTATTCGGGTCATTATGCTCATTGGATTATTGTTCTGCATTTGATATTCATTATGATTATTTATATGATAATATTAAAATTCCGATGCATTTCTTCGCTTACATTGTTTTTCTTGGAAATGTAGCATTATTATCGAAATAGTTTCCGTGATTTTTCATTTTTTTAAAAAAATCTTGAATGTTTATTTTCACGAATGCGATGCTACTGAAGAGTAGTACATTTTTTTCATCGCTGTTTGTAAAATTGAGTTGCAGGGATGAATTTTATTTATTTGTTTATGTGCAGCTCGTGGATGATTTTCAGATAATTCATCTTCAACAAACATCGACAAAGCTTCTAATGGTCTTCAACTGGCGTGTTTCTTACTTTAAACTGCCTTGTTGAGTATTGTGTGTGTGATATGTTCCCTTGATTATCTATATCTTAACAGTAACTGAATCTTTCAATGATTTCGAAGCTTTATTTTTGTTATCTGCTCGCGACGTCCTCCTCGTATATATAAAAGAAATTATTGTTAATGTTTTTTTGAATTTTCGGTATTATTTCCAAGCTGCTCCGTTTTCATTTCATTTTTCAATTTTCGGCAGTTTCGCTTGAAACTAATGTTTCAAAATAAATTACTTGTTTTCGAATCCCGATCAAGCTGTTACTATAAGCTCTTAAATCTGCCTTATGTCACCAAATCCCATAAATTTTTCTTGCAGAATTTTTTTTTAAATTTAAGTGCTTTTATTTTCACATTTCACAGTCTATATTTACTTTCAATCAGAATTGTTTTTTTATTGCGATAGAGTTTTCTTGATGTTCTTCACTTGCTCTTTCTGAAAAATGGCCAATTTAAGCAAAAAATGTCGAAAATAATGCACCATGTTATTGATATGTCTTTATGACGTTACATGATATTAGTATAAAATCGATGTCCAATCAATATTTTTACTACCTGTATAAAACGAAGTAAAAATTGTTTTAAAATTCGAATTTTAAAATTTACCGTATGGTCTCTTCTAATTTATTTATTTATTTATAAAAAAACGCACGCGAATGCGCAGCGAATTTTTATGTTAATGGAAGCTCAAAGATGTCTTCCTCAAGTTGACTAGAGAAATTTTGCCGGAAACAGGCAGAAGCTATAACAAAATGCTCTGTGTTTCAGAAAAAGTCATGTTCAAAACTTTAGAAGTTATATCATCACATTCAAAATTCAGTAGATCAACTAAAATGGGAACGATAGATCAATGTAATGAACATGGACGTATTCGCACATATCTTCTCAAGTTTCCTCAACCATTAAGAATAGGATGCTTTGTCTTGAAAATTCCAAAACAAAAAAAAGGGGCTAGTATTTGCGAGAACCTACACGCGCAATTTATATTTTAACCACTGATTTCAGACTTACACACAAAACTAACCCAAACATGACTCTCCCATGTAGCCAAACCCTGACGGATGGGGGAAAACCAAGATTGCCAAAAAAAAAATGCTCTGTCTGTGTTCAGCTATTCAAATAAATATTTTTTCATGTTTGAGCCCATTTTCAGAAAATCGACTTTTGGCCAGCTTTTCTGTTCAAATACGCCACTGTGCGTCGGAAGACAGGTAGGCTTTTTTTCTTTCAAACCCAGCGCACAACTCAGATCTATCGCCATGGGCAATTCACTACTTAATGAGTCGTGCCGGAAGTGTAAGTATGGGGCCTAACAGTCTGAGTGCGTATCTAGTGTTGTGTCTGATTTTTCAGTGCTGCCATCATATTTCAGAAGTGTAATGATTGAATTTTGTACTGTTTGTACGCCTGTTGCTCTCTGTGGCGAGACTTTCTAACTGAGAGATCGGCTCGCATTTGCACCTTGAAGTTGGGAACCACCGAAAACAAACTTCAACCGACCACCACAGTGGCTTGAACCCGGGTCAGTCACTATGACCACTCGACCACCACAGCGGCAAAAACATGTAGGCTGTGTCTGAAGTTGGTTTTCCGTGATTTTCAAACTTCCAAGCATAAATGCGAGCCGTTAGAAAGTGTCACACTAGAGACCAATCATTGCTCGCTAAACAATTGAAAGAATGTCAAGAGGATGAATGCCATTCAGCCATGGACCAGCAGACATCATAACAGTAAAAATATTCATTAATCACGCTTCACTTCGATTTAAAGTATAGATGGCAGCCTTAATTTCGCACACACTAGATACTAAGCAGGCTTTTTTTTCTTTATCTCAAACCGAGTACAACCCCGCTCTATGTACCTAACAGCTGAATGCGTGTATAGTGTTGTATGTGGATTTTTTTTTTAGTGCAGCCATCTCTATATTTCCAATTGTCAGTGAATTGTAGTGATTGAAATATTTGTACCGTTGTAGGCCTGTTCCACGTAGCACCCGTCACCATGCACCATCACACTTAGGCCCAGTGCAGGCACAGCAAAATCTCCACCCATCCCAAGGTCAGACAGCAAGACGAAGTCACATGCTTTATCTCACTATCCCATTAGACCAGCAGCCCCCGCCCCCTTCCGAGCGCAAGCAAACCCGAATGAGCAAGTCATTCAACGGGTAAACGTTGTCATGGCAGAAATGCCCCGTTGCCTAGGGGGGCTATAGCATGTGCAAAAAATTTGGCTGCTGTGCGACAATTGGCCTACCATTCGTGGCCCAGACTAAAAGTACACCCACTTCGCGAACAATTGCTTGTACGGCGCAGCTCACAGGGCTCATGCAACACAGCTTTCGCCCACTTACATGTGGGGTATATAACATAGTTTCCCAACCTTTTTTGTCCCATCGCCCCTTCAGAAATTGTTTTCTCCCAGCGCCCCCAACGCAATCAAACCCATAGAATCCTATGCTATATCCGTAGCTTCTACCGCCCCCCTGAAACATTCCACCGCCCACGTTGGGAATCACTGGTCTATAATAACAGTTACGCAAGTAGGCGTTCTTTCTTTCTTTCAAACCGAGCAAAACTCAGGTATATCGCCATCTAAGGGCAATTTACTACCTAGTGAGTGTGCCGGAAGTGTGACTGTGTACCTAACGGTCTGAGTGCGTATGTAGTGTTGTGTTTGATTTTTCAGTGTTGCCATCTACATTTCAGAAGTGAAGTGAGTTTTGAGTTATGATTGAATTACATTTGTACTGTTTGTAGGTCTGTTGCTCTCTGTGGCGAACGAGACTTTTAAAGGGGAGGTCGGCTCACATTCGCGCCTTGAAATTGGGAACCGCAGAAAACTAACTTCAGTCGACCACCACTGTGGCGACGGTGGGGTTCGAACCCGGGACCTCGCGACTAGAGTTCGTCACTATGACCACTCAACCCAGCGGCACGAAAGTAGGCTGTTAGGTACACACATATGTACATATTTCTGGCGCAACTCGTTTCTCCTGAAAGAGAAGTAAAACTGTAATAAATTGACCATAACGGCGATGGACTGAGCTCAACTTCGGTCTATAAGAAGAAGGGGTAGGCTGTGTCGGACGGAAGCTACGGATTTTCACGTGAGTACACGTGATCAGAGGGATTTTCACGTGATTACACGTGATCAGAGGGATTTTCACGTGATTACACGTGATCAGAGGGATTTTCACGTGATTACACGTGATCAGAGGGATTTTCCCTCTGATCTGCCCAAGCTGGTGGAAGGACTGAAACGTTTGGCAAAGTCTGATCCCATGGTTCAGTGTATTATTGAAGAGTCTGGTGAGCACATCGTCGCTGGAGCTGGCGAACTTCATCTTGAGATCTGTTTGAAGGATTTGGAAGAAGATCATGCCTGCATTCCACTGAAGAAAACAGACCCTGTGGTGTCATACAGAGAGAGCGTGTCGGAAGAATCCAGCATCACTTGTCTATCTAAATCTCCCAACAAACACAATCGTCTTTACATGAAGGCTGTGCCCATGCAAGATGGTTTGCCCGAGGACATTGATAAGGGTACTGTAAACCAAAAAGATGATTTCAAAGCTCGTGCTCGTTATCTTGCCGAGAAATATGATTGGGATGCGTCAGAAGCAAGAAAAATTTGGTGCTTTGGACCTGAAGGAACAGGACCTAACCTTCTCGTTGATGTCACTAAAGGTGTACAATACTTGAACGAAATCAAGGACAGCGTCATTGCTGGGTTTCAATGGGCAACCAAAGAGAGCGTTTTGTGTGAAGAAAACATGCGAGGTGTCCGCTTTAACATCTATGACGTTACGCTTCATGCTGATGCAATCCACAGAGGTGGTGGACAAATCATTCCAACAGCTAGACGATGCTTCTATGCTTGCATGCTGACAGCCGAACCCCGTGTCATGGAGCCTGTCTACTTAGATGAAATTCAGTGCCCAGAATCCGCAGTAGGTGGTATCTATGGTGTGTTAAATAGACGACGTGGTATTGTCTTTGAATAGTGACGGACTCGCGATGCGAGGATCCGGGTTCGAACCCCACAGTGGTGGTCGGCTGAAGTTGGTTTTCTGTGGTTCCCAACTTCAAGGCGCAAATGCGAGCCGATCTCCCTGTTAAAAAGTCTCGCCACAGAGAGCAACAGTCCTACAACGATAAATCATTCAATCATAACACTTCACTCATAGTTAGAAAAAAAAAAACTGGTGGCAGATGGCAGCACTACACATAACAAACATTACACAGAAACAAACTTTACGTCAGGTTGCACTACACGTACACGCACATTCCCGCATGTACCGATTCGTTGGGGGGGTTCCGTGGGGGGGGGTGCATTTGGGGTGTAGCAGTAGTAGGTAGGGCCTCCAAAAAATGGCTCGGGGATCCATGATGTTATTAAGCCAGCCACCTCGTTGGGCAATTTGCCTGTTGTGGCGTTGTATTTGTACATTTCCACGGACCAAAATAGTTCTTCTACCATCCGCTCATTAGCCCTTTATTTATAGAACATCTTTTAGTACCACTGGTGGTTAGGATATTTTTCAATTCGTCTGAGTTATGTTAATATGTACATCGCTATTCTGTCTGTTTTTGTGATTTCCCTTGTTGATGACAAAATAGTACACCCACAAAAAAACTAGTTATGACTACTTCGACATTATGAAACTTTAATAAATGTAACTTCCATTAATAATTAGAAAACAGTGAATCTCCTAAACACTATCGATAATACTATCGATAATTTTAAAATGAATGCACAACAGTGGTAGTGTAACTTGAAAAGAAATTTCTGCATATATATATAAATACCTTTCAAAAGTTTAAATTTTTAAAAAATAATAAAAAAAATAATAAAAAAAAATAATTTAAAAAAAATTTAGTTTACACGAATGAAATTCTGAGAGATTAAGTTAAAAAACAAAAGAAAAAAATTTAAAACTTTTAAAACCCATAGATGGCAGTAAAATAAAATGTTTTCAAAATGTATTCAATGACAATATTTGTAGACCTGTTGCTCCTTGCGGAGAGATTTTTTTAACTGAGAAATCGGTTCCCGATTCACGACTCGAAAATGGGAAACCACAGAAAACGAAACTCAGCTGACCACCACTTTGCCGCCGGCCGGTAGGGGGTTCGAACCAATCTCCTCCTGGTCCCATTCGTCAGAACCGCAATTCCTTTTTAATCATCATTCGTTCTTTTTTAATTAATTTTTTTGTTTTAACGAAATTTTGACGCACCCTGTATATCGCACACAATACATGGGAAAGCTTCTATATATTTCCCTCCTTAGACTATTATATATATTTTTTCTTTTGCACACACACACACACACCTTTTCCTTATATTTCATATTTCTTGCGAATTAAAAAACAAACAAACGAGCTATAGAACTTAATTTCGTTACGTTCGATATTTTCAAACTATTTCCAAACACACATGTACAGTAACGTGAAAATAAAAACGTATTGACGTCAAAAAAAATATGCTATAAAAACTTAAAAAAAAAAAGGAATTTGTAAGGAAAAAAAAAAAATCAAAGTCAATTTTTCAGAGTTTATAGTAAACATTATATACGACCGAACGCTTAGAGATAATCGAACTTCATCAAAAACCTTGTAAAATAAATAATAAGGAAAAAATGAGTAGACGTGAGAATTTTGAAAGAAAATTGAAGCATGAAACTTCAATCAAAATAACAAGACATTTTGTTTTTTCAGAGGTTTAGAAATAATCAAGAGACCATGTACGTAAGAGCTTGATTATCAAGTCATGCATGTAAGATAACAAGACACCCTAAAAACTCGAATCTGTTTAAGGAAAAGATTAAAGCGCGCAATCAACTGCTTCAGACAACGATAAAAATTGCGAAACGTAAAAGATTTTTGTAAACATAATATATATATATATATTTTCTACTAAAACTCACTCTAAAAATTTTGTGATTTTTCATTTTTGATTTTATAAGAAGAAATTCATTCACCTTGAAATTGTGTTTCCTTTTAATGGCGTGTCGTAAGGGACTGGATAAATCTTTCAAACTAATCGCAAAAAATTATATTTGAATGAGCTTCCTTCGATCAAATTATATTTAATGACCGTAGAGTTTTCTTTTTCAAAATATATAGTATGTATTTCTAAATTTCGAGAGAAATATTCCACTTGAACGCATCCGACATTCATCAATAAGTACTTATATTTTGAATTTCAAATTACCATTGATGTGGGGAATTGAAAACTAAAGAAGTAAAATTAAATTGTTCTTTGGTAAATTTTTCGTTGATCCAGACATTTTTCATTATTGAATTTCATTTTTGAAATTTCATACTATTACATTATTGTACGTGATATTTTCATACGTATTAATTACCGATCTGAGAGTAAAACGTGCTGATTGAGAGAGAGAGAAAGAGAATATATTTTTCTCTTTGTAAGGCATAAGAAGCCTCTCGTACAACTGACGTCCCTATACTGATAAGATCTTATGCAGGGTGTCCCATAAATTTGTAAATAGTTTAAAAATTCATAAAAATTGAAGAAGTTGGTACAGTACAACTTAATGAGCTTAATTCGTTCCTCCAACGTGCTGGTTATCCGAATCACTCGTATATCGAATCAAAATTCTCCATAGGAAATAATGTAAACTTGGATAATTTACATTACGTATTGTTTGGATGCCGTCGTTTTTATCAGTAATTTTTATGTGGATGATATTTTTGTGTGACTTTGTAAAAGGACCTACTCAATGAACTTGCTTTTGCCTCCTTTTTGGGATTTCTCGGAACTGGGAAATTGCGTTGTCATTGGACAGATTCACTGCTCGCTTTGCTACAGCTTTATTTGATTGGTTCTTTTTTTCTTGCAAAATTTTTCATAGATTCCCACATTCTCTACACGTCTCTAATCTCATTTGAAGTGAGGGACTTCTCTTCTTTCTTCCTCAGACAAGATACCGACCATGAACTCTTGCTGTTGCGTGAAAAGGAGATTCTTCAGTTCATCTACGGTCACGTATTGGCCATGTTTTACCACTAGAGAAATCAACTTTACAAAATATATGGGCATGCCAATCCTGAAATAAGAGCCTTCTATGGAGACGATATATCTCGTCACTGCCGCTCTACTAGCTCATGAATGTCATCCTCATACACTCTCATGGTCTTCCCTAAGAACACAATCTCTTCGACAAATGTTGGCTCCTGTTCATGAGCTATCCCCCTCGAAGTCACGTTCAATAATGCAATCAGTACACAGTTTGCACATACGCTTTACAATGCTACATCTAGTTTCGTATCGTAAACTATCACGCTGGCAAACGTGTGTTCATTTTTCGAGTGAAGAACATTGACCGGAGACTGTAGAGGAGAATATTACCCATAATTCCACAGTACGTGTGTGGACGAAAGCAAAAAACCATCGCCTCAGTTGTGATAATGTGAAAATAAATAAATATGAAGGGCATTTGCTCGTAATGCAAACCATCGCTCGTTAACCGAGTCAAACATTTTTGTTCGTTATGCGGATCGCTCGTTAACCGAATTGCATGTTGACCAAGGTTCCACAGACCCCCACTGCGGTGACGGTGGAGTTCGAACTCGGGACATCGCGATACATTTCATGGACTGGCAGATTTTTAAACAAATCTCCTGGAATGGTATAAATACACGACACTGATCACACATAATGAGCCTGTTTCGAAGAATATCCTGAATACACGCATATATTCCTATCGAGGTATCTGTGATGCGAACTTATTTGATTAGCTTATAGTAGCGGTTCTCAACCTTTCTTGACCCACGCTTTCCGTATATAATTTCTATGGCGGAACCCCGTAGGCCTATTTTTTATTTATTCGTCAAAATTTACTGACTTATTTTTATTATTCAAAAATATTAATAATTATATATTTTTTTCAAATTTACTGTTTTTTATTTCATTTTCCTCGAGTGGCCGCGGAGCCCCTGGGAGTTTACACGGAGCCCTAAGTGTTCCGCGGGGCACCGGTTGAGAACCGCTGGCTTATAACATTGAAATAATGTAAATTTCGATATAAGTGAGAGGCTTAGGGATTCTCTCGTGCGGTTTTCGATAAACACGTGCACCATTTGCAAAAAAAAAAAATTATTCGTTTCCATCAAGTTTTTCTTTTCCCGAAACTATCTCAACACCCCGAGAGGCTTAAAAAAAAATAATAATGATCCATCATCACGTTTCCTTCCAACCAATGCCGTGTCTGTGACGCCACATGTCACGCGTGCAAACTCAATTAAATCTGTAAGAATTATGGCCGCGTCGTTGCTTCGCGCACTCGTAGTAGTATAACTCTCTTCCTCAAAAACAAATTCGTTTCCGTCATTTGCAACGATTTTTAAAAAATATATATAAAGAGATAATCACACACAAACCGATCTTGTTATATATTCTTGATAAATCGATCTGTCAGTCAACGATATCTCACAATCAAGAGATAATTTATGAGCAGATAATCAATTATTGATCGCATTGATGAGGAATTTCAGAGTACACACACGACTTTACTGCCACTGTATAGATTTTGTCTTATACCGAGAGTAGATCAGTGGTATTGATCCCCGTGTAATTTTCCGATCGTTTTAGCGAACTTATTAACTTCGTACAGTTTATTGCCGTAATATTTGGAAAAACGGTATTACGAGAATCGATGTTAAAGAAACCATTTTCGTTATCTCCGTTCGGAATTTCGCGTTTGTTTGGGTTTTCTCGTAATTGATTTCCGATAATTGCGGAGGGACTCTCCCATGACTCGGCTTAGTTGAAAACAAACATCTCCAAAGAAGAAACAGTAGAAATATTTATAAATACAAAAATAAGTTCCCACAATTATAATTATTTGGAGATAGTTATCTTCAATTTACTGTACTACTATACATACATTTCGAGTCCGAAGCCTAATTTTAACAAACTACAGATGACGCTCCATTTTACGAACCTCCAATTTATGGACTGCGCGTTTCTCATATCGAAGCAATAAATCACTTCCAATATTTATTTGAGGTTTCCAGATTCAAATGATGCTTAGTGAAAAAAATTCATGAAAAAATTGTAACATACTGTATTTACAGTGGATCTTGCTTATAACTTTTTTCAAAAAACCATCATGAAAATACGCTGTAAGTGGGAAAACGCTCTCAACGGAAAATATTAATGAGAATTGTTAGAGTTGAGACCACACGAAAACAAGTCTTACAAAGTGGGAAAACGTTCTGAGTGGTGAACGCTATAAGCGAGATCGACTGTATTACTATATTACTATACATAAATTTCGAGTCTGGAACCTAATTTTAACAAACCACAGATGACGCTGCATTGTGAACCTCCAATTTATGGATTGTTCGCTTTTACTAACTAATCTTCTAGTCCCTAACAATAAAGGCTTAATACTCTTGAACGCCTTTCCCATTTACGAACTGTTGATTTTATTTACTTTTCACGTCCGTACGGGTTAGTAAAAGACGCACAGTGTAGACAAACTGTATTATCCCTTCAGTTATTGTTATTTGGATTTTTTTCTCTTTTGAGGATGGACGTATGCAATATAATTTTTAAAGACGACTTCATTATCCAATGGAGAGCACTTTAAAATTTCAGGCTGACTCATCCATTATCTT
This sequence comes from Pholcus phalangioides, assembly GCF_987345545.1. NCBI lineage: Eukaryota > Metazoa > Arthropoda > Arachnida > Araneae > Pholcidae > Pholcus > Pholcus phalangioides. The sequence continues at coordinate 5,564,825 of NW_028301594.1, forward strand.
TGAGCTAAAGTGTGACGTCAGTACTATCGATAAAGCTAGTCGTTGATCCCTATCCTGCTCTTTTTTTAACGATTAGATGTCACATGGAGCGGCAAACTTGTTTTTTTTTTGTTCAAAGATGGACGACGATGAGTTTGCTCTCTATGGGCACCTTAATTTAGTGCATGCGCAGAAGGTCTTTCGGAATCCTGAATTATATTGGCAGTGTGTGATAGTTTATTAAATATCCTCCTCCATAGAGAACAGTCAGGCCAAAAAACGTTCACGAATTCACGCATAATACGTATACGTGCTAATTTGATAATTCGAATTTCGAACAGGGATGGCGGCACTTGTCGAACACATAAATTTCCCGTAGCAATCATATTTATGTATGAGCCACACAACACGTACACATCATTTTCCAGAATTACATATCTTAAAAACGTGTGAATGGTTAGAGTGTTTAAGAATGGCCTGGAGAACGTGTATGAAACATGCTCGGACTTGCCATCTGTAATCACTATGGGGGGAGGGGGGGTCTCCAGATTTCAAATTTCAAAAATTAAGATACATGACACATATTTTTCGGTTACTTAAAACATAGATAGCAGTATTCAGGAAAATTCAAAAATTGTTTGCTTCCTTATCCAGCAGAGGGTACTGCTCCCTCCTTGGGGAGAGGGGGAGAATGGCAGGGCTCCAGCCAGGGATAAATCTTTTCATTTTCGATTTTTTGCACTATAAATTCGCTATAGAAGAGCCTGGGGAAGACCCCTGGCTGGGGTTCCGCTGACGGTTTCAGTCTATAGGCCCGGCTCTAGGATGTGAGAGACATGTAAAGCGTATCATATCGATAACTAAACCTCAACTACTCTTTTCGTAATAAGAGGTAATACATTTTTTACATTCATTACATTTTTCTTGTAATTAAAAAATGATTATATAAGTATCGTGATGAGTACGAAAGGTTTTACTCCCTTTGAGAATGAATTTTTAATAATGATAAAAAAGAATTCATTTTTTTTAAATTAAAAAACCGGGACAAAACAAGGCGTCCTGGAAAAACTTTTTGGGACGTCTGACCACCCTAGTGATTATAGATGGCCGGCCAGAGCGGATTTATAATGTACATTCTCCCGGCCTTCCTTGAATGGCGGTAGACCTGAGTTTTGCTCGGTGTGAAGGGTAAAAAAAAGATTCTGCTAATACTGCTACTATAATATAGACTATATTATAGTCTATCTAGGAGGCTTTGACTGGAGTCGGTACCAGTTGACGTCATATGTGACGCCATTTACTTGCAGAATCGAGTGTGCCCGCTTTGCTACCCTGTTAATTACGGTTGCACATTCGCTGTACTACCCATTTTACTGAAATATTTCCAAAATAATATATTTTCGATTATTGTCATTAGTATTTGCATATTTATTGGCTTGCTTCGTTCAGAAATTTAAACATTTAAAATAAGAAATTTCGCATTTGTTTATGAAGGAAGTTTCACTCAGAATACTTTTCTCAGATCCATTTCAATTGAATCATGTAAGTCAACTGAGATAGATAATTTAAATTATCTTATGAACTTACTAGAATTTCAATTATCTTTTTTGTTTTCATTTAAATTAGGTGTAGCTGTAAGAAGTATTGACTTCGTTATTGCCAATACAACTGCAACATAAAAACATGGGAACCCAGTGGCGTTGGAGCAGGGCGTGCCATTGGGGTTGTCGAGCACTCACAGTAATTTATAGTGTGGGTCTGAGCACCCAACTAAATTGATTCAGAAATCAAAATTTCCTACGTAAAGATCAAGACGAGCACCAACAAGTTCCAAACACTTCCGACGTCCCGGGGGAAGCAAATACATAAAAAATCCTAATATACAATGTTTAAAGTTGTTATTATTATTTTGAAAATTCTAATATCGCAAGACATTATAGCTAAACGATTATTGCTTGGATTTAATCCATTTCTTAGCTTATAGATTATAAAAAGATTACGAAAATACTACATGCGCATATCTGGGACACTAAAACAAAATTCATAAACGGAAAATCTCTCTCAATCGTATGTTGATGTTGTCTGCTTATGAAAAAGTAGCAAGGCCGTGACGTCATACAGCACCCAGATACCACGCCCACTGAGCCAAGGCGGCAAGTGCAATATCAAAGAGGTGAAACAGCCGATATTGCATAGCCCTGGTCTATTTTGAAGTTTTTAGACGCAATTAATTTTAACACATTTTTTGAAAAAAAATATAATAATGAGAAAACAAATAATGGAAATTATTTTATTTGTGATCGTTACTTCCTTAAAAATATATTTAATGATAAAAAAATCTGAATTTAAACATCGAATTTTTAATAAATTAAATCATTATCAGATTTATTTATTTATTTCCGATGTTATTTTATCGTTTCATGATTCAAAAATTCTTAGAAAATGTTCTTTGGGAGACGTTGATTCAGGATTTACTGTAGATTAAAAAATTGAAATAACATATTTTTGAGCCGTTTTCCCTTGTAGTATTGAAATACATTTTCGTTAAGAATATTTGGAAAATGGAAATGGATATTTCAGATGAGAGCAGCCAAAAATACGCCGGAAATGGCAAATAGATTTCTCATAACTGAAAATTTGCAGGACTATGTTATTTTTTGCAATCGTTGATATAGTGTTTTGTCTACGGCGGAAACTGGAAAAAATATATGCGTGTGCCAAATATGGGAGAAAAATGAATAAAATGCTTTGAAGTACCCTCAAAATCGATTGCGAGAAGTTTCTCTGAATTACGAGGAATGTGAGTAAGAGCCAAAGTCATTCCATTTGTTTCCATAACTCATGATGCCATTATGAATCATCTTCGTGGTATGAATCTTTGTCTTCACCTAGACCTTAATAGTACTTCCACGACTTATTAAAAAAAAATATGCAGTATGAAAATATATCGCCATAATATCTACGGGGTGAACCGCAAATTCGCAAATACAGTAGTTTAAAAATTCATAAAAATTGAAGGAATCGGTACGGTTATATAAATTTATTCTTACGAAAGGAGGGGGATTTATTTAGGTATAGGAAAAATTTTAGTTCGAATTTTCGTCGATAGATGGTGTTTCATGGAAGAAAATCAGAATTTTAGACCTGAACTTTCTTTTAATCTCTTCCGTGTCCGAAACGTCCTATTGCTTCAGCTTGTGATTCATGGCGGAAGTAAAACAACTTCACCAATAGTGCTTTATCCACTAATGTCAACACCCAAAGAAAATCTTATGCAAGTGCCAGCAACAGGAAAATTCAGAAATGAAGAATTAATCGTGCACTCTGCATTTTATAGGGCTCTTTGTGTATTTCAGGAGATTTCCTTTCGTCAGCGTCCTCTATTGAAAAAACTTTGAACTATTTTTTAAGTAAAAAAAAAAAACACTCTTCGTATAAGAATAACTTATTCAATTTATTTGTTTTTCAATTTTTATGAATTTTTAAAATATTTACGAATTCATGGACACAATGTATTATGATCGTTTCTATCAAAACATCAACTGAAAATATAATTTTTTATAAATATTAGATGTTTTTATAAAACAAAATATATAAATTGGGTTGTTGTTAGACCAATAAGAGCGTCTGTCCCGCAGGGTTCTTGTTTGGGACCACTGCTCTTTGCGCTATACATCAATGACTTCTCAGCGCGGAATGCATGGTCTATTTGCTGACGATGCCATCCTGTTGACCAATCACAAAAAAGGGAAAAAATGTATTGAAAATTTACAAGAATCAACTGAAGACGTTGAGGACTGGTGCCAAGACGACGATATAAAGTTGAATCATCAAAAATGTCAATATATTCTCTTCACAAGACGGTACAAGTTTCCAAGAACTCCCATATACATCGGCAATACGGTGTTGACAAGAAAACTCCAAGTCAAGTATCTAGGTTGTATACTAGATAAGTCGCTCTCATTTTCTCCTCAGGTGATGTACGTAAGAAATAAGGCCTCACAAACAGTTGGGATGCTATCCAGAATCACATTCCCACAGGCCAGGCTAACGTTGAGGAATAAAGTAATTCTTTTTAAAACTATTATTCGTCCTATTCTGACATATGCTGCCCCAGTGTGGGCTCATGCCAGTCTTGCAAATATGAAACGTTTACAGACACAGCAGAACATCATTCTTCGTCAGTTTACCAGAGCCCCCTGGTATGTGAGAGGAAAAAAACATCCGTAAAGATCTTGACTTACCACTAATCTTGGACTATATCAAGGAGCTTGCAAATGCTCATTTTGACAGGCTACGATCTTCTGAATAACATCACTTCATCTTAGAGAAATTGTCTGTTATGACCCTAGAATACCCACAGTACACTCTAGGCCAATGGACTTGCTGAGCGTGGATTGGGTGACGAATTGATGTAATTTTCAGAACATTTTCATGATTTTTTTTTTCCCCCTAAACAATTTATCAATTTAATATCAGTTTTGTTTGATATTGCGGATGCTGTGATCGCAATTCAGAGGCATTTATATGTTTTTTTTCTCGAAATTAATAATTTTTCTCATTTATTCATAATTTGCGCTTGCATAAAATGGTGCATTGGGTTCGTGTCGTGTTGAAACTGATGTTATTACAATACAGAGATGGTATGTGTCATGTCTTCATTATAACTTTTTCTTTGACGTTCTTGATTATGGTTATATGACTGGTGACGGTTCAACAGTACCTCAAACGTCTCTGGTTAGTGTCTCTCGATTATGTAAATATTTATAATGTTGGGGTTTTTGGGTAGCATATCATCAGCTACTTCCCTTAAGACATTTCCCCTTGTTCTTCGATTGTGTTGTGTTTTATCTCGATGAGCATTCATTTCGCGAAGATTTGTAAACAATACTCTCCTGGCTCATTCATTCTCTACACACACACATACACTACATACCTTACACACATGCACAAACTTGTCTTTTTCCTTCTCATACCACCCCTGGTGATCTGTAAGTCGCCAGACAGCCTGCAAAGGCTGGGCAGCGACGGAAACGTTCAATTCTGGTCTGGTCTGGTAAATATGTAAATTGGGTTGTTACGATTAATTCATACAGGGTGCTCCTCTTGTCCAGGAGCCCCCGAATCAAACAGGATCTCCCGAATTAAATATTAAAAGCTTTCACGAACTCGGAAACTATTTCTTCAATAAATTCTAATTTACCATTAGTTTTAGAATTATTCCTCAGAAAAATTTTGAATAATATTCCTCATTAAATTTGAATTTTAATAAGTTCTGGAAGCATTCTTATCATAAGTTACGATTGTTTACCGCATTAATTTTAAATTACTTCTCTTATTAATTTGCAATTATTTCACTCATTTTGAATTACCATTAATTCAGAAATAGTTCCTATCATTAACTTTTTATTACTTTTCTCACTCTAATTTGGAATTTTTTAATTAAATCTAGAATTATTCTCATTAATGTGCAATTATTTATGTCATAGATTTTTAATTATTCCTCTTAATATTCAATTATTCATTTGCGCAATTTTGAATTTTCATTTATTCAGGAATGGTTTCTTTCATTATTTTTCACATATCTCTTTCATTAACTATCGATTATCTCTCATTAATTTTCAATTATACCTTTCATTTATTTTCAATTGCCTCATTAATTTTGAATTTTTATTTATTCAGAAATTATTCTCTCATTAATTTTTTATCATTTCTCACATTAATTTTGGAATTTTTTTATTAATTCTGGAATAACTATTCTTATTTTGTTTTCATTCTGGAATTATGTATTTCTTTCACTGATTTTAAATTCTTATCGATTCTCAAATTTTCATTAATTTTTGTTCAGTGTGTTCTGGCGCAGGACGAATCTCTAGAAGTTTAAATGCCCGGTCGGACATCTAACTGATAATCGATGGATGCCCGAATCAATAGGCATTTCACATGCCCGAAAAATATTATCACTGGATTCACTTGAGTACATATTTTATAATTATACTTTGTTATTATAAATACGAAAAACTACGTTAAGCTAGGACAGCTATTGGGTAAAATCGAAGCTATCTGTTATAATTCGTAAAATGAAATGGTTGTTCATTTTAAACCGATGTGCAGCATGAAAATTAATAACAAGTGTTATGAAAACTATATAATTTTTTTTTATGCTGCATACCTGGTGTAAATTCTATGCGCCAAAATACCGATATTACTATGTTTTTAGGTGTTTACAAAAATAATGTAGCGGCAAACATAAAAACATATTAACCGATACTTTGCGCATAAAATTTACCCCATCATGCAGCATGAAACAAATAATATATGCTTTCATAACACATTTTGTTCACTTTCATACTGCATACTGTTCAAAACCAACAACTAACGTCTCGTAAAAATTATAACAGATAGTTTACTTTCTATTTGATAGGTGACAGCAGGCGTCACATATTTTCGTGGTAGATATTTTTGACGCGAATGTATCTTTTTTGAATCATATGACGATACTGGGAGACGGAATAAAGAATACGACGGAATTCTTTAAGCGCTCGTACCTCAGGAAGTACGCAACGCAAGCCAAAAGCAATGGTATCGTCAGGTACCCATTGCAAAGATGTATTCAATGATATCACTCTGGTTTCAATATCTCTTCCTGTCTGAGCACCAGCAGGTCTGCTGCCTTGATTAACAAATTGTTTTTCCGCTATATCTCGAGCAGTAAATAGATGATATTGTTATCGTTTGTAAGCTATTCCAAAGACAAAGCCGATGATAATGACATTATTTCATTTTGTCAGCACCTACCGCGCGATTCCAGGCACAAAAAAAGTATTCACATCAAAACTTGTGGCCGTGTCTATGACACAGCCTACCCCCCCAATTTTTTCCGATACTTCTGTGCAGAAGAGAAATGCGCATTAGCATTTTGCCCAATTTTAGATTCAGTCGAAATTTTTTTATCATTTTGGGACACTATAGTTATACTGTATAACAGTACCATAATACCTATAATTTCTTTTGGATTGGCCAATCGACTGCTTTCACAAGGGGACACCAGTATCGATTGGTAAGGGACAATGCAAAGCTATAGTGTCGCAGGGAATTTTTCTCTAATAGGGTTGTCAATAAATGGAATAGCTTGCCCCCGGAGGTAGTAAATTCTAACACAATTGACACGTTTAAAAAGAAATACGATAAACATGTTGGGGTAAATAGAGAAGCTATCCATACTTAGAATAAGACAATCATAAGTATTCTTTATAGGCATTGTATAATATTTTATCGCGTGTATATATTGTTTATAATTTTTATTAATTGCATTTTTAATTGGTTTGCTATATTTTTGAAATATATGACATCCATATTTTTATGGGCATCTTTTTCTCAGCCACCTCATTGGGCATTTTGCCTGTTGTGGTGTTGTATTTGTATATATTATATTATTTTGGATTATAATATATAATAATAATAATAACGTGATCTTCACGTATTCCCAAGGGATCAGCATGATCCGTCCAGGGAATTTGTTAGTGTTAGGTTAGTAGACATCCATGCCCGAACCGGGATTCGAACCCAGACCTGCACAGTGAGAAGCTAGTTCCCTAACCACTCGACTGCCGCCTGGCAGTCGAGTGGTTAAATAATGGTTATATTATGGTAAAATAATATGTTATATTATTTTGGATTATATATTATTTTGGATTATAATATATATTATATTATTTTGGATTATAATACCTAATTTCTTTTGGAAAAATATATTTTTATCCTAAACATATTGGGGTAAATCGAGAAGCTATCCAATGACACAACCATAATTTTTTTTATGGGCTTTATATTATATTTTGTCATTGTATTGTATAGTTTTTAGTTTTTATAATTTTTTAATTAAGAGTTGCTGCATTTTAGAAATATATGATATGCATATTTGTTATGGGCATCTTTTCCTCAACCAACTTGTTGGACATTTTGCCTGTTATGGCCTTGTATTTATATTACGTTTTTATGCAAACTAAAAGATGCCTTTTTCTCTTTTTCCGTGAAGAGCTTCAGCATGTACTATTTCGTTGGAAATGAGATTTTCCGTTTCCGAGAAAAGTCCAAGTTGCAATATGTCATTCCATTTTGAGCCCGGCTGCATCTATGAGATCCTATGACTGCACCAATATGGGTGCTAACTACTAGGACCATGAAAATGTATCGAAATGCGTTGATGACACATTTGCATCATGACCATGGCCTCCAGAAACTGCAGCCGAATTCCTAGGCCGGAAATTTCTAACGGGCTTCCCCAAAGTGAGTTTATAGTGTGGAAAAACAAAAAATGTGATAAGAATCGTCCTGCGTCCAGAACTTGAGCCCTGTCAACCCCTGCCCTTATGGGGGCCATGATCACGGCTGCCAAAAAAAGCATTTCTGGGAAATTTCACGAATGTGTGTAGAAATTTACTTGCATCATCGTCAATGAAAAAATTAGAAAACGAAAGCTTTCAAATTTTTTATTTTTTACATGCCCAAATCGGGCAGTAAGCTAAAAAAATACATGCCGGTTGACATTTTTACATGTCCCGACAACAGATTTGTCCAGCCCCGGTGTGTTCATATATGTGTATTGACATATGCGGGTACAGGGGAGGGTGAAGTGAGCAATCGCCCCCCTCCCCGTTCACTTACAAAATGGTATTATACTGACATAGGCGGTTGGGTGAAGGTGGGCAAACCACCCTCTCGTTGGAAGAGCCTGTATCAGCTTTTGTACATAGATATTTTTTAACATTTTGTATTAATAGTTTAGAATTTCAAATTTAGTATTCTGCAATAATTTTTTGCTTTTTTTTGGGGTATGCAATGACTCCCCCCCCCCCCCCACCCAAAAAATTTATGAAATCATGACTCAAGATAAAACCAAAAACCAAAAAAAGGGGGTTTGAGTTCCCACCCAATGGATCTGTAAGACATATGTCTCAGAAGTCCCCATGACCAAAATTTGGGTCAAGACCCATAGATTAGGAATATTCCCCTCTTAGAGAAAGATTAGAAGGTGCCAATGATTGGTATATACGGAATAAAAATATTCAAGTAGCGGTCATAATGTACACTCGTGTGCAAAATTAAGAGAATTTGCACATTGTGTGTGTCTATTTTCACAAAAAGTACTGAACCAAAATGTACTAATAATGCCACCCCCAAAGAAGTATGCAAATATTCAGTGTCGAATACGTAAGCGTACACGTGCGTGTGGGCAGAGCTGTGACCACGGGGGGGGGGGGATGATGAGGGCACGAGGCGTTTTCTACGATTCGTGTGCTCGTACTCCTCGGCGACATTCGCTGTGTTTCTCGCAAGAATTTGGTGAATTTTATATGTTATGAGGTAAAATGAGTAGCCACAAACGTATGGATGACGGAATGAGATGGTGAATCGTCAGTAGATTGGAGGCAGGGCAATCATAAGTGCAGGTGGCTACAGAGCTCGATGTTACGCCCAGTGTCGGCTGCAATTTGTGGCAACCGTTTCAGGACACTGGATCCATATCGAGAGGACCTGGACAAGGTCGTCGAAGAGCCACGACGACCAATGAGGATCGTTATTTGGCACTTTCAGCGCGGCGTCACAGGACTACTACATCATCACAGCTCTCACGTGAGCTGCATGCTGCCACTGGAACCCGAGTTTCACGGTCTACTGCCCGAAGAGAGGGCTTTATACCAGAAGACCCGCTGTTTGCGTCCCGCTAACTGCAGCACACAAGAGAGCGCGTTTAGCATGGTGCAGACAACATCAGTCCTGGACCAGACTTCAGTGGATCACCGTGCTCTTTACGGATGAGTCGAGATTCAGCCTGGACAGTGATTCTCGACTTACACTCATCTGGAGAGAGCCTGGTGCCTTGGTACCCGCGCTGTGTGACCTGTCTGACTGTGAGAGGGGACCATACAACATATTAGACTCATTTCCGGTTCGATCTTGCAACCTGGAATTTGGACATTCCAAATGAGCTTCTCTGACCATCATGCGTGCGTACTATGACTTTTGTATAGTACATTTCTTTCTTTGTTATAACTGTGTATTCGTACCAAATTTCATTAAAATAATCTGTGCACTAGTTTTTCGGAAATTCGACATAATGTGCTAATTCTCTTAATTTTGCACACGAGTGTAGTTTTCTATAGAAAACTAATTCCAAAAAAAGTTAATCCATCTGATGGAAACGAGGCTCTTGATTGCCCTGCTCTAATAAATTCTTCGGAAGAAAACTTCGCCGAGATTTTCCAAGAAGTTTGGATCAGAATTACGGAGACGGCTATTAAGAGCTAATAATTCACAGAATTAATAGATCTCCAATTAAAATGCCAAGTTCCGGGAAGTTTATACGGTAATCATCGGATGGCAGATAATTAAAGCTGAGCTGTTCCTGTTTGTGCGAGAGATTTAATGATAGTGGAGGAATTCTCCAACTGAAGGGTCGATGATGAGTGAATGGAATTCGATGAGATGTACTACTCAACTGAATATATATATATACCTCATAGTTTAATCAGTAGTTGATTGAGGTCATAATGATATTGTCATAAAGTAGATTAAATGTGCGACAAAATTTTTATTACGAAGGATTATTGTTTTGTTCGGCAAATCCAGCCATACTCATACACCTCCCGAATTTTATGGATTCCCCAAAGCGGGACATCTCAGATGGAATCTTAACGCTCTGAGAGTATCAATCAGGTTTCTTAATAAAAGAATCTTCAGCCAATAACTTTCTTTTATCGAACGCGCGTACGGTAGCAGATGTTTAATATGCATCGTAAATCGTTATTGTTCACTGTTCCTTTATATGATGGTATCCAATTAGGTCGTCCCCAAAGTTCTAAGCGTTTTTCGGAGACGCTTATTTCAGCTGCTGATACGTGCATTTCCATCACATTGACTCATTTTTCACTAAACTGGGAATTTTGCAAAAAATCGTTTTTTAATTTTTTTCCCCCCATTTAATTTTAACACATATTTTTGTAAGGAATAATCTTTTTTTTGGAATTAGGTCTAATAAATATCAAAGTATTTTTTAATATTCGTTTTCAATATGTATTCACCCTTTATGATTTTTTCAAAATTTTTCAATCAGGAATTTTTACTTTCTCTGCCCATCAACTTAAATAATCTTTTTTTGAAGTAACAAAAAATTTTCTTTTAGTGAGTTTCCACGCAATAATGATCACTGCTTTTTTAATTAAATAAAATTAAGAAGTTTATATTAATTAGAAAGTTAATAAAAAAGTCATATTGATAAAAAAAATAAAACTACAGGCGAACTTGATTGATTCGAATCTTTGTAATTTCCTTCTCGTTCTTTATTAAATTTGATGTTTAAAGTACCAGTTTAATTCGCATTAGTTTTCTAATGTTTTGGATAATTCGAGCTTAGATTCAGATATGTCATTAGCAAAATGACTTTTGTGTCTTAATTCCTGGGTAATTTTTAATTATTCCGTATGGTTTGTTGATCTTTTCCAGAATATAACACATTTATCCTGCACTGAAACATTAAAAAAATTACAATCATTAAAACATGATTTTTTTTACCTAGCAGGATTTGATTACCAGTTCCACGCACTGGCATTTGCCTTTCCGCTGCATTTAGTGTTTTACCGGATCGGGAATTACGTTATTATCACCTGTCAATGACAGATGTGAATGCTGATACTCAGGAAATACGAATTTTTATGTGGGTACATGGAAATCAACTTGACAGACGGAATGTTTTCAAGCTGGTATGCTGAGATCTCAGTTTATTAGCTGGTAAAATGTGTTGGAAATTCATATCTTGCCAGCATTATTGTTCGTTTGCTTTGGAATATCAAATGTGGTTTAATAACATTTTTTACTATGTCCATATCCACCATCTGAGTTTTCTTTATTTTTCTCTTTAAAATTTCTTTTCTAGAAAATCATTTGCCGAAGCAGGTATTATCTAAAGTCACGTGTAGATGGCTTTCACCTACAAAAATGTTGGACGAAATTCAAAAAATAGTTAAAGAAAATAATAAAATACACTTTAAAAAACAGGTAAATTCTTAAAATTTTTCCCAATCAAAAATGTGCAAAAAATATGGTCAGAACTTTCAGGATGACCTATAATAGTGTTTCCCAACCTGTAGTCCACGATTAGTGTGTAAGGGGTCCGCGGGATCATTTTCATTCACTACCATTGAATAAATGATTAATTTTGTGCCGTGAAATTGCTATTTACTCCATTTTTTGTGATATGCAAATTTTATGGAAAAAACCGAATATATTTTGGATTTTATGGCAGGTTGGTGTTGAAATTAACCCACTGACGTTACGGGGGGGGGGGGGTCCGCGGAGCATTGCCTTCACTGCATGGGGGGGGGGAAGGGTCCTCCGCGACATCAATAAAGTTGGCGAAACACTAGCCTGACACTAGCGAAACACAACATGACAGAATAGTTCTCACTATGTATTTCTACGGACTTTGTTAATAACATAACCGGTCTCTTAATAGCTACGCTTTCATGTATGTTTCAGTTTATTATATTTTTATGTGCAACATACATTCACAGGATATGTATACAAATATTTGCTAAGCAAATTCAGAATAATAAAGCTCTCGAGAGCCCGTATAATTAGAAAAATGAATCAATAATATCATGCGTGATCAATTATGAATTTGTTACATTTTTCTATTTTTTGGTTCATTCATCGAATAATTGTCACTCGTTGTAGAATGACGTATTCAAATGTTGACTTTGAGAGGGAAAAAGACATGTACTGTATATAAATGAGAAGTATGTTCACCACTCTTACAATCAAAAAGCTGAAATATCGAATCCCCTGGTGTACGAAATGGACACGTGGAGTGTGGGGGGGGGGGGAATAATCCAATTTTATCATTTGTTGCCTCATTTCGATTTACGTACTTTATCGACTTTACAGCATGGGTTTTTATTGATTTATTATTGTTCACTAGTTGAGATAAAAAAAAAAGGGTTCTCCCTCCCATTGCTGCAAGTAATAAAATATATTGATCATGTTCGTTATGTTGTTTTCTGTTTTTTGTATCTGTTACTGCACAGAAACACGTTACCGTCTCGAGCTCATTCCACTGAAATCGATTGTTTCTTTTTTTTTTTTTCTTCTTCTTTTAAATAATCGATATAGACACATCAAGTTTATTTCTGTTACTTATTATTTAAATTAGTTAATGTTTCAATTTAAATTAGTTAAAAATTGAAAAATTATTTTCTTAAAAGTCACAATCATAAATAAATTGAATTGAATAAAATAATTTTATAAATATATTATTAATATATAATAAATAACTGAATTTCATTCGTTGATGAAATCAATAGTTTACCTATCAAAGAAGAAAAGAAAATTTTCTTTAAGAAAAATTAAAAAAATATTAAACAGTTAGAGTGAGGTTTTTTTGGACAGAATACGCAACATAAAGCACACACACACACATCCGAGCAGAAATATCTCACACATTCGAACCCCGTTACAGCGCCCCCCGTTGTAGCACCAATTACGCTTATCGCCACAAATTTTCAGTGAACAAATCTTCCATATCGGGATTATAATGTAAAAAATTCGTTATAGCGACAACTCGTTATAACGCCAACGGTTGTTTGGATGTATACAAAATCTATGTGTTATTTTTTAAACGAAAATTTCCCCATTTCTTTTCTCTTATCATTTTGCTTTTTTTTTTCTGAAAGGAAGTGAGAAGAATTATTCTTTTCTCATTCCACTGTTATTATCAGTCAACATGACAACAGTTCACATCAAATGACTTGAAGAATAAGGAATGGTGTGAGTGATCGGGAGGGGGGGGGGTGTCTTAATTAGCACATGCCGTTGGTAAATTTAATAAGTGCAGTACTAAAAAAGTTATCACTTTTACCGGTGGTTATGTATAATACCCAAGCGTCGCGTCGTTGGTAAACGATAAATCGTATGATACACTATACATGACAATTTATACATGCATTGCATCATTATATCGGGGTCCGGCTATATTCATCACACATATTAGACTCATTTGGAATTTTTTCATATTCGTCAAATTCACCAATTACATTAGGGTATTGTGTATAATTTCAGATAAAGGCGATGAATTTCAAGTATTTATAAAATTTACTTACGAAGCTTGGGTATTACGCAAAATCTCCAGTAAAAGTGATAATTTTTTTAGTATTTATCAAATTTACCAACAACGCTTGGGTAGTATGCATATTCGTCGGTGAAAGTGATAAATTCACCAAACTTACCAAGACGATTGGTAAATATCGTAAATCGTAACTAACTTATCTATCTAATTTATGTTAGTGCTAGCCACAATATCTGGCAATGCCAGGGTTTTCTTCGATTTGCTGGGAGGATTGAAAAAGTGACAAACCATTATAAATCAATAAACGATAATACTGAAGTGAATTCTGACCACGAGGTCCTGATGACGGCTCTCCATTGAAGAGCCGAAACGCGTCGACCATTCGACCAATTGAATTTATTTGTCTCGAAAACGTTGCAATTTTTGTATAATTAGAGTTTTTCCCATCTTTTCTGAATCACCCTGTATATAAGATAGTATGCACCTCACCAGGCACAGATTCCATACGATATTATTGAGTACATGCATAAAAGATATCTTTTAAAAACTCACTATCTATTGTATTCTTAAGCCTGTCATAACAAAATCCATGTATTTTTAATTATTTTTTCACAATGCGAATTTCATTTGAAGTCATGACGTGATTAGGGGAATGGTTATGAATTTTTACATGCATAATATCAAAATTCTTTGTTTCTTGTTTTCAATCAAATATATTTAGTTTTTTGAATATCTAACCTCAATTTGTTTTCTCTTAGCCAACTCTTTCTTATGAAAAGGTCTTGTTTTACTTGGTGCTTTTTTAAATAAACTTGCTATTTCCGTGTCTTCTACATAGAGAACTCTATAATCGGCAAATGATATCATTTTTAAAATTCTTTGGTTGATAATGGTTTCATGCAATGGGTTACCACGGAAATATTTACAACTGCAATTTTCTTTTTAAAAAATTAATATCTAAATTGCTAAACGATATCCGGTTAAATACTAATTACTGTATACAGCTTTGATACTCCATTCCAAAATAATTAGTTTCTTAACAATGTTAGGATTAAAAATGGCCTTGAAACAATGCTCAAACAGCAACAAAAAAAGTTGAAAGTAGAAAGACTTGCAACAATGCTGAAATGAAAAATGTTGTCACGATAATGATTTCATTGGAAATTTGCTTCTTAACAAGAAGTTTTATTAACACCTGGTTTCTTAGAAAATATCTCAGCAATGCCTTAATCAAGAATAGTTTTGGAAAAAAAAATTGTTTGATTGACAAACTGGTACACAACAATGGTTTTGAAAATATGTTCTCAACAATCATTTGTTTTTCAACAATGATGTGATCAAAAAATTTTGTTTCTCAATAGTGATATGACTAAAGATCTGTTTCCTCAACAACCATTTGATTATGAATTATTTCGTAACAATAATTAGATTAAAAGTATTTTTTTTGGGAATTGTCTCTTTAGTAAAAAAAAAATAGTTTGATAACTTCAATTTTCATTTTTAAATAGTAGACAAGGATTTAAAATTAACGATGGAAGTTGATCTTTCAAAACAGTTTTGAATACCCATCCCTGTTTTTTATTTTTTTAAGTGATTCGAAATGCGATTTAAATTTTTCCCCTCAGTGCAAATACAAATACTAAAGTCACAACAGATAAAATGCCCAACGAGGTGGCGATTAAAAGATGCCCATAAAAAATATGGATGTCGAACATTATATCTAAACTATATCAAAAATACAGAAACCCAATAAGAGCAATAAAACACCACAGTTAATGAAAAATATATATAAACTGCCCATAAAAAATCATGGTTGTCTCATCTAAGTATGAATATAAAACAAAGTATGATTAAAATGGTATTTTTTACATCAGAATTGGAGATGCAATCACACACATTGAATTATATACAGAGTGGGCAAAAAAATTCATAAAAACCGGAAAAATAACCGAAATAAAAAACGGTTTGCAGGGTTAGCATCACTAAGTCACGGGAATTTTTTAAGACATGGGGGGGGGTAAAAAAAACTCAAAAAACAGCCGATAGGTGGAGCTGACGTACCCAAGTCAAAGAAAAGATACGCAAATAACGAACGGAATGCTTCTAAATCGTTTCTTACAGCAGTATCTGTTCCACATGGCCACCACCACAGGGGAATAACACATTGCAGGCGAGTCATAAATCCAGCAACGACTTAGTGCAGTAGGTCCAGATACACGGTTTGCGACGTTGAACTGATTGTGGATTAGGAGCGCGAGTTCTTATAACCGTCTCATTTGCATATTTCCTCCGAAGTCGCTCGTACCAGCACCACCTATCGGCTGTTTTTTTAGTTTTTTTTTTCTTGTCTTAAAAACATTCCCGTGACTTAGCGATGCTGACCCTGCAAACCATTTTTTATTTCGGTTATTTTTCCGGTTTTCATTCATTTTTGAAGTTTCTACGGACTTGTTTGCCCGCCCTGTATTATTTCGCGTGTCTGTGGAAGGAGAGAAGTCGTTTCTACTAAAAAGTGTCAGTTATTCAACTTACGCATTTTAGTACGACGTTTTGACTCGGCCTCTTAAACGTCGTACAAACGAGGTTCCCCCTGTAATAATATAATTATAATTTTATTGTATGGAGTGAAAGTAAGCAAGCAAAAAGGTGCGGTGATCGCTTTACAAAGGAATGCGGAAAGGCACAAAGAAGAAGAGTTAAAAACAAAGAAAATAAAATAAAAATAGGGCAGCAGCAACGATGAATAACAAAGCCCACTCCACTTTTGAAGAGAGAAGAAAAGCGGCTATTTTTTCTTTATTTTTAAAATTTTTTCTCTTACTTATTCTACGAGTATTTGAAGGTTGAGCGGCTCACAGTCTCCTGATGATCTGCGGAATTTGTTTTATTTTTCTGTTTTGTTTTCTCACGAGGACAAGAAAGAAAAATTCACATTTCTATTTTAAAACACGGAGAGAACTTGAAGTGGCGAGGAGTGAGGGGAGGTGCTCGATTATTCTACCAGAAATTTTCCCACATTGGCACACATCCAGCGTGGATGATCTTGAGGGGGATGGTGGAATCTTCTACTCTTCTCTCTAAAACTCGCTGCGTGCATCACTTTAGTTAAGGGACATGCCATGCAATAGCTATGATAAGAACCCGGATGTTGTGATAAGGGCTTAAGACTCTCTAATAAATTTTCTTTCATTATGTTCAATATGCACACTTCCCCATTAATGATGATACATCTCTTCCGCAAAGTTTGTTTTTTT
Source organism: Pholcus phalangioides (assembly GCF_987345545.1). NCBI lineage: Eukaryota > Metazoa > Arthropoda > Arachnida > Araneae > Pholcidae > Pholcus > Pholcus phalangioides. Next base: position 5,582,180 of record NW_028301594.1, read on the forward strand.
TAAGGTTCTTTTAATTAACCCTATCGACGGCTCAGGGTCGAACACAAAACCTCTTCAAAAAAAGCTACTTATTTTCACAAAATCTTTTCAAAATGACCACAGGGTCACGTGATTCTAGAATGCTTTCCCCCCAGTATGTGACAATGGGTAATTGGCATGTATGATAAGCCGTCGAGAGGGGGCTGAACCGAAGTGACAGGCTGGTAACGCCCGGTGATTGACCCTTTCTTCCCAGAAATGTACTTTCTCCTTTCATTCTCCAAAGTTTTTCTATTTTCCGAACTAAATAAAAAACACATAAAGGCGGGATATACTCAAAATTTTGAACGAAATTATTGTAGCGTGTTTATAGATGCTCAGCATTCTATGGTAAATAACTCTATCAATATAGATTAGCTTTAACAGGCAATAAAATTTACTTGCTTTCGCTTGTGAAATATTGATATGATTAACTTAGTAACGAAATGTCAGAGCGTACTAAAAAGAAATTACTAATCCAACCACTAGGTATTTGAAAATGTCCCAATATTTTCAAGTTGAACACTATAAATATTCTGAATCTCGAGAAGCATTCTATATATATGCCCCTTAATATTTTAATTGTATTTTTTAAATTTGCAAGTGTTGAAGTATGTTCTCGCGATTTTGAGGTTCACCTAAAATGTGAATTATTTTTGAAAATCGAAAAGCTTTTTCGTAAATAATGTGCGTTGGAATTACTACTATTCGAGGCAAGGCATTGTAACAACTGATATTTGTCAGTTGATACAAATCTATTCGAGCAAAACTACAGCTACTTCCCAACCTTGGAACATCATTAAATAATTAATTTATCAAAAATTTCGGGTATAAAACTGCTTCTCAATGCTTTACTCACATTCTTTTTGAACATTCATTTCTTTTTTTCCATGATATCTTATGATCGTGGAATTAATTTCAAAAATGAGCGTAGGTTTAGTGAGATTGAATACGCATATTAGATATACAGTCATTTGCATCGGAATATAACAAAAGAATTCTCTCTGAAATATATAAATTTGGTGCATTAAATCATCTTACAAAACAAAAAAATACATGAAAACACACAGTGACATACTGAGAAAAAGTTTAAATACACAAATACTCGAAGTAAATAAAGTCTCTGGAATTCAAAACGTGAAAGAAAGTTGTAACTAGAGCCCGGATTAGACGCTAAAACATGCACTAAAAATAAAGTTGAATCTGCATTTTTAAAAATGTCGAAATATACCATGAAATAAAAATACCCGATCTTTTTCACAAAAATTAGAACACCCTAGAAATTTACGAGCGCAGTTCATAAAGAGCTCAAGTTGGAAAGCTCAAATTAAGGGTATGGTTGTAATTTACATTTTCATCTTTCCACCTATGTGACTTGCTGCAGCAATTAAGTAATAGCTTAGAAAGAGTCAAAATCATGATAGAAAATGCAATTTCTTTCTCCATACCATACGTCTTCAACTGGAATCAAAAGGTAGAGAGCCTAACGTTCACACTGGATGGAGGTGTGAACGTGTGTGAAAGTGTGAAAAACGCAGATAGTATCAAGAATTCGCCAATGTGTATCAAACCTCATCGATATTTCGATGGTTTCGTGATATCTGATGATTGTACCTGATACTAATCTTATCAAGAGATTGCGGACTCGGGATAAAATTAATAAATTAATAAAAACTGATCAATTGCAAACCGCTATCGGGGAGCCGATAGCGAAGATGGGATTTATAGCTGAGGCCCGATTCGGGTCTGTGCCGGACACTCATAAATTGAATGTCTTGATGCATAAAATCCATGGCCAAGACCAAAGATGGCCACAGTACAAATACAATGTATTCGTACGATATCAGCACGCGTCCCCCCCCCCCCCAACACACAGTCCTAGCAAATACATGCGTAATTATGCGTTTTTCAGAAATTTCCCGTTTTTCTACCCGTATTGCGAACATTGAATGATTGTAGGTTTGCATACATAATGAGGAAAGATATGAAACACTTATTCGATCAAGTTGATGTAAATTTGCATGAAAATATTCATGTAATACAGTAATAGGTTTTAAGCCAAATGTTCTAATTTTCTCAAACAGCTTTCGGAGTGTTCCAATTTTTTGAAACAAAGAGGAAAAAATTAATTTGGTATTTTACGACGCATTTAATCTACTTTATGAAAATTTTTTGCCACCGATATGCTCAAGATATGAAAGCTCATATGATATGATCATGATAGAAAAGGAAACTCGTAAATTTCTGGGTGTTCTAATTTTTTTGGAAAGGATGTATATATGCGAAAAATTGAAACCATCGTCGAATAATCCCGAATTATGGCATCAAAAATGAAAAATGCACGCAAAATTGAAAAAAAAATTATATATGCATTTGAAAGAGATAAAAAATGAATTGGAATGTTCCAACAAATCAAAAAAAGAAGCAAAAACACTCATATTATAATGCGGAAATATGCATAAAATATAAAAATATGTGCCTTAAAAATGCGTTAATATGCCTGCCCTAAAGGCTCAGAATATGTAGGTGGGGGGGGGGGAGTATTGAAAAATATACGTATAATTAAAATATATATATTTATTTATTTATATATGTATTTAAAGTGCGGAAATTTCCCTAAGAGAAAATACACCCAGGAAAAAAAAAGAAAAAATCGTCCATTTCGGAATTGAGAAATAAGTCAGAAATGAAAAATATGCTAAAAAAAGAAAACGCATTTATAGTGCAAAAATATGCATTTAAAAATTTCCAGAAATATGCCTCAAAATGAACAATAGTCAATGTAAAATACTTTATTTAAAAAAAAAAAATCATTGAGTTATCTGATTATATCGAGTGAAAAACTGAATGAGGGGAAGTCATTTTACTCGAGAATCGAGTAATAGTTTGGTATTTTTTATTTTTGTGAAAAATGGCATGGAATCCAAGGAAATGACTGAATTCGAATTTAAAAAATAGCAGATCACATGGGCGGAGATACGGGGAAGTGGCATGGGGTGCACTTCCCCCCCCCCCCCTCCCCAACGTCAAAGGTTAAGTCGACTAGTCTAATGTATATGTGTATAGATATCATCATCACCTTGCTCCCACAGCAATACTGACCGCGCCCCCCAGACTTCCAAGTTTATCTCCGCCTAAGGCAGATAATCTTATCACAAGAGAGATTTCTGCACATTTTCCAGGAAGTTTACATTCCTCAACTTTTTTTGGGGATCGTGAATCTTTACAAAGAAAACTATTAGTGACATCACAAAGGAGAAAAAACAGGACATTCCATCTTTGCATCAACCATTTTGTCAAAAAAAAAGGGGTTTGCCAACTTGGCTCGGCATTTATTTGATACAATACAAGTTCCTTTTCTGAGAAAAAGCGTTCGCTAGTTCTCTCCCTCTTTCATTTTGGATTTATTTTTGTTGCACCATGGTCATTTTGTGCACACTTATCTGTTGTACCTACTGTGGGTACTAGAAGAATAGCCAGTTTTAAGAAGTCCGATAAAACAGCTGTTGTATTGGCACACAATAGACAATTGAAAGTACAACAGAGATGAGATTTTTTAAAACTCAAGCACTTGTTATTTTGATGTATTTACGAGTCTGAATTTACTGGTTCGCAAGTAAAATGACATGCACCCTGTATAATATCTTAATACTAGGGGGCTCTGCCCCTCTTGCCGCTTTGGCGGCCAATCTGCCCCCCCCCCTTCCCTTCCCAACATATCTTGTTTATGTCGTCCCACTTCATCAGCGTGCTATGGAAAGGGACACGTGAAAGCATCAGCTTACTGAATTTTAAGATAATAAAGCAACAAAAAACAAATGTGATTCATCAAGTAACCCCGAAAAACTTCCCCACGAGGGTCCCCAGATTCCAATTCGCTGAATTTTAGTGAGGGACCCAGACTGGATTCATCTCGGACTTCCGCTGTTGCAAAATTCCACGGAAAATAATTATATTCATCCATGGCCCCCAAAATTAATCCTGTCAATTTCCACATGGGGCCCCCGACCTGGAAGCTTGTAGGTCATCCCCCGCTTCGAGTGCTATGAAATATTTTCATTTGTACTCATTTTACCAACGAATAAAACCCATCGCTCCCAACAAAATACGTTTACAAAATACATTTATCTCAAGCTTCAGCTGTTGCAAGTTCCACAATGTTAAACAAAAGACAACAATGAGATTCATCCAGGGCCCCCAAAGTGAAACCTATCAATTTCCACATCGGCCCCCGACAGGCTCGTCATTGGGGGGTTATATATATACATATATTCAGTACATGTCTTTGCCCCCCCCCCCCCGGAAAAAGTTGAAATGACGACAAATTTTCATTTGTATTAATTTTACCAACGAATAAAACCCATCGCCCCCAACAAAATACGTCGGACCCAGAAGAGAATAAGATTCATCCTGGGCCCCCAAAATGAAACGGGGTCCCCGACTCGGAAGCTTATCGGGTATACCCCTGTGAGGGCCATGGAAAATATTCATTTGTATTCATTTTACCAACGAATAAAATCCAGCACCCCACGCAATCACTCCGGACCGAATTCCGGACTGGAAATATCTTCAGCTTCCGCTATCGGAAATTTTTCAGTTTTAAAGCAGCAAGAAAACAATGAGGTCCATCAAGGGCCTCTGGAAATTAAACCTTTTAACTTCCCCATGAAGGTAAATGTGCAATGTACCAAGGTACCAAGACCCCGTATGTTGGGAGCACCGGTGATTTATGTATATTATACAATGTCGGCATGACCCCCACAAGGGCAGGGCTGACAGGGGCTGGAGCGATTCTTATCACTTTTTGATTTTTCACACTATAAATTAACCACAGAGGGGCCCGTGAAAAAGCTGGTTTGGGGCCCGCTATCTCTCCCATCCTAGTCATTGGGAACCTAGTCTCCCACTTCCTACAGTCTCCCTACTGTAGGAAGTGGGAGCCTCTCGGTACATACACATAAATTAGTCCCGATGAGGGGGGGGGGGCATGCAAGAGTTGGTCCCGATATGCAAGATTTAAATGAAAACTTGAACCAAAATTGTAACCGACTTCCGTAACCCAAAAACGTAACAGATTTTCGTTACATAAAATCATCACTAATTTCTGTTGCTTAGAAACAGGCCCTTTTCGAGTTTGGGATTTTATATTATAGAGTAGATAATAATAATTCAAAGCAAAAAATATCGAAACCCCTTTAGAACGTTGTTCAACGGACGGCTTTTGAAACGACGCAACGTACCAACGAGAACGACGGGGGGCAAAGCATATGCACTCAATGTGTGTGTGTGTGTATATATATATATATATATATACCATTTTTAGTGTATTTTCAAAAGCCGGGGCCCTCCCCCCGACCCCCCCAAATGACGGTCCTGCTCAAGAGGTTAACGAAGCCACGCTGGAGATTTTTTTTCCATGAGATGCTTCAATAATTTGGTGACAATTTCAGTAGAACATTAAATTGCCCAAGAATCATAGTACATAAAACAAATGGTATATAGAACATTCGTTAAAAAATATACACGAACATACCCCAACCCAGCGGTTCTTAAATTTTTTTTCACTCACGGAGCCCCGTGGGCCTTTCATTTTAATTGATTTATCATATTTTGTTTATTCGTTTCATTTTCCTCGACCGGTCGCAGAGCCCTGGAAAATGCATACGGAGCACCAGTTGAGAACCGCTGCCCTAACCAAGCTACTAACGAGTGAATTAGCACAAATATAATTAGTAATAACTGGAGGAAGAACTAATAATTTGTTCTCTTAGGACAAGCTGTAGTTTTCTGCGTGGATGATGAATGAATTATTGGATTCGGAATAAACCTCAGAACAGTGGTTAAATTTCATAGGTTTGAATATATATTCATAGATACGAATAATAAATATTTTTGTCAAATCAATTAACAATCTCTAATTTACTGGTAAAAACTTTCCTTTTCATTCTTTCTTTTTTTCAACTACAACGTGGGTATTTGTGCCCTTTTCAAACCAAATAATCCTTCTTTTCTCAATAAGCTATTCTTCTTTTCAAACATTGATGAGTTTGGGGAGGAGAGGACTGTATTGTTGCAGGAAGGGGCAGTTTGACGACACTGTGTACCTGTCACTAACCGTACAATGAGATGGGGGAAGGAACTGGTTCCTGGCGAACGCATTTATGAGTTCGAGCCGAAATGACGGTAGTTGTCTTCGGACTCATATATGAGTTCAGGCCGAAATGACGGTAGTTGTCTTCGAACTCATATATGAGTCTTCACCGTTTAGAAGGTTAAACTTGGTTTTCATTATTACAGTGAAACCTCGATATAACGATACTCTGCGGATCAAGGAAAAACATCGTTGTAGAGGGATTGTCTTCATATCGAGAGGCCACATTATCATCACGTGCCACCAAATTTATACTGTTTACATCTTTTTCAAAATCGGCATTGCTACTACCACCAGAAAGTTCGCATTTAACTATTATGTGCGAGCCGCGGAAAATTTAAGTGATTATTACAGGGGGGTCTTCAACGCATGGCCCTTGGAAATTTTTGCCGTGGCCCACCGATCATTCATCAAATCAAATTTATTCATTTTCACACATACATAAAAAATTAACATTAATTTTTGTAAAACACATTTACCATCCAGAGTTAATAATTCCTGTACGGATGATTGAAAACTTACATGAAAATTAAAGAATTGAATAAAAAAATATGACATGAACACATACACACACAAAAACATTTAAAAAAAGGCACGTACACAACATAAAAAAAGCCAAAATCATGATTGCCAAATAAAGAACATACACACAAAAAATTAAGTCTTAATGTATGACAAGAAATGTGAAATAAATAAACGTTAAATAAAAAAGAAGGGGGGGGGGGGAAATGAAACACGCAAACAAGGACAAATTTTTTGAATTGAAAAAACAATATATATATATATATATACACATAAATGAAGTGGCAAAGCTATATTGTGTCAAAATAAAGTCTACATCGTCTAAAATATGATTTGATAAAAATATCGTTGCAGAGGAATTTATCGTTATACCGAGTATAGTTTTATCGAGGTTTCATTGTATTAAGTAACGAAAAAAAATGATTTTAGTTGAGTTAATTAACTACTGTGTGATATTTATTTTTTTAGGGAATTTTGTATTGGCATCCTACGTGAATTTTTCTTTTTTGTAATTTCTTTACAACTGATGCTGTTCCCTAAATGGCGTCTTGATATAAGGTAAAGTGAAGAATATCTATTTAGAGTTGAGCATGTCCGTAAATTTTTATTTTTTTTATAGATTCAATTTTAATGGGTTAATGACATGTTGAAAAAAGTTGATATAAATCTGGCATGTGCTAGTGACACTTTACTTGAAAAAAATAATAATAATAAATGGAGCTGAAACTTTTTAATATAAAAGCTATAGTCTAAGTTGAAATTTATCCAGTGAAGATTATCGTTTAGAAAATAATGGAATTTTTGATCGCCACGAGTACTTATAATTTAATTATATTAAGATTTTAACGAATGAGAAGGTGGCGGGTGTTGAAGAAAAAAAATACGCAGCCCGTCCTGTTAAATTCCTGATGTGGCGCTTTGCAACATACAATGTGAGTAATGGTGTGTGCGAATTACATGAGTATAAAATTACACGTGACTTTCACAGGAAGTACCATACGTAGGATTTTCTCGATGGGGGAAGGGGGGGAACAAAAATTTTTGAATTCGAAATCCCGTAAATTTGTATACGTGATAATTGATTACCTTGATTACATACACTCAAAAATAACAAAATATGCTTTAAAAATATGCACTTAAAATGCTGAAATTTGCAGTTAAAAGTACTAAAATGTGTACTAAAAATGAGAAAACATGAATTAATAAAAGTTCCCCCCCATCCAAAAAAAGGCAGACATGTTTTTAAAATGCGTATTTTCTGTTTTTTATTAGTGCATTATTCATTTACAAAAAAAATATCTCCACGTGTATGTATACAGTATATGCAAAAATAACTTCTGTATGTTTTTATATATAGCTGGTACAGAAGAACCTCCCGGTAACGGACACCCTTTGAAACCGAAGATCTTGTCCGCTAATGAGGAGTGTATAGTAAATTACATTGAGGTCCGTCGACGTAATATAAAATAAGTGCTCGTTATGGGAGGTTGCGTTGAATATGAATTTTACAGCCAGGGACACTCGTCCCCTTTGTAACAAATTAATTCAAACGACACAAGACATCATTCTGTATCATGTTAATGTTTTTTCTTGACGTGCAAATCGATAATAAAATCAAAGCATCTACCATAACTTTTTTTTTGTGATGAAATAGTCAAGTCATTAAAAGTGCTAACAACCCTAAACTAGGTCATTCCCTTAAAAAGAGAGGCAAAACACATACACACGCACACAAACACACATCCATTATGAAGTCACTCAATTCTGATAATAGATAGCAGTACTTGACAAAAACTTACCCCCTTTCCACACACAACTTAATCATTAGAAATTAAATTTTATTTGCAATAGAATGGAGGCCAAGAGAGAGAACACCTTTAATACGTATTCAAAAAATGTAAAGGCTCGTTACTGTGATTCAGTAATGATGAATTTCAGGGTATAACACACATGGAATATTATTTCTGCACGCTATGATCCTGCAGTTTATTGTTCAAAAACTGTTTTTTAGGGGGGGGGGGGGGAGTATAGATTTTTTTTTTCCCGAATTCATAGACTCACGCATACGGTAAAAATGTGGAAAACGGTGAAAAAGAAGTATCACTGTCTAGCCCTCTCCACAACGCAACGGAATTAGAACGAGGTCGTTAGCGCGAAAAGTCACGTTAATCTCTCCCCCCTCCCTACAATACGACACCACTGACGAACACACATAGACATCTTAATCGCGTCTGGATCGTTATTTTGTCTGGTCGGAGCCAAATATTTCACTATCCAGCATTCGTAATAAAGAGAGTAAAATAAAGGAAATTCCTTCGATCAAAAATATACATTGTATTTCCAAAACCATCGAGTGTCCAAGCGTTTCGTATATTTCGGAACAAAAATTTTACGACATGATTAAAAATTATTTTTCAAACCGTAACGTGTACAGATACTCCATCGATTTAAATCCTTTCCACATTCCATATTAATCTTCGAGGGTGAGCGACACAATCGTTCGTATAAGAACCTTCATACAGGGTTGTCATGATTGAAATAACCCTACTCGAACCTGCGTAGAGAGCCCGTTCTTAGTTATTTATTTACATCCACAAAAAAACTGGACTTACATTGCAGGGATGAAAAAAAAAAAAAAAAAAAAGCACAGTAAAAACAAGAAAAGGAGCCATTAATGGCATATAGTTACATGGGGGGGGGGGAAGGTGACCAATACATCAAAATGGGTATCTGATCAAGAAACTCAAAATTGAACAGCTTGATAACGTTATATATGTTACTGCCAAAGCCTGAGTTGCGGCCAGTTCACGAATTGGCCAAGAGTTTTGGCCAAATCCGTTTTTTTAATCGCCAACGTGTGATACATGTCTATACAGGGTGATTCAGAAAAAAAGGGTAAAACTTTAAGAGGTGATAGTACACAACAGTACAAACAATTGTCATCAAAGAATACATGGCTTAACATGAAACGCAAGCGCTCTAGAGCAATCCGCAAACGTGAAAACGGCATTCCTATTGGAATTTATCGGCAGAGAAAGAACACCACATGCACGCAAATGTAACGCGGGGAAGGAAGAGAAACAGTATGCAAATCTGCATCATAGTGAATAAAAGGCGTGGATGCCAGCCCTGTGAAGTTATATTCCAGCGTGCAACCTGCCTGTGTAATGAATATGTAAATGAAATGGAAATATATATGATCAATATCTCTAGCTCACCGTGACGCTCCTGGCAAAGATTGGCAATGCCTTTAGGATCCGCGACGCACACTTTGAGAAACACTGCTGTATGCCATGCATGTTCAACCCATGGCCCACAGGCCAAATGTGGCTCTCAGAGTCATCATATGTGGTCCGCGAATTCGAACCTAAATTTGTAAAAATGAACTAAGCTGCACATTAACAGATCACTTAAATGGCCTGAGGCACATTCCCATATCATTTGAGTGATTCGCAGCACATTTACAGAACACTTAACTCTTTAAGCGGCAATGACGAGATATCTCGCTTCCGTAAAAGCCTCTTATTTTAGCATTGACATGCCCAGATATTTAGCAAAGTTGACTTCTCTGTGGAAAAGTCCTTCCCCATATCCCTTAATTTGCCCCAGCTGAAAATTGGAAGAAAGCCAACATCATCAAAAAAAGATATGGCATTTTGAAGGGGAGGGGAGTTTAGTGATTTCTAATTGCCGCCCAAAGGGTAAAATGCCGACAGCAAATTTACAGGTAATAGAAGTGAGCTGGGGCACATTTAGAGATCACTTAAGTTACCCGCGGTGCATTTCCCCATTATTTAAGTGGTCAATGTGCATATACCCAGATCACTCAAGTGACTTGGAGCACATTTCCAGATCACTCAAGTGACTTGGAGCACATTTCCAGATCACTCAAGTGACTTGGAGCACATTTCCAGATCACTCAAGTGACTTGGAGCACATTTCCAGATCACTCAAGTGACTTGGAGCACATTTCCAGATCACTCAAGTAACTTGGAGCACATTTCCAGATCACTTAAGTGACTTGGAATGCTGTTCCAGATCCCTTAATTGGCCTGCGGCACATTCTCACTAAAATTAAGTGGTCCGCCGCACACTCATCCAGATTACTAAAGTGGCCCGCGACATGATTTCAAACGGAAGGATTGGCCCGCACTCTCCAAAATGTTGAATGCCCTTGCTGTATACAATTCCTGAACCCAAATGGACATCACACGGCCATTACGCAGTTCCACAAATAGCAAATATTATCTTCTTAACGAAATTGAGTACGAAAATAAAGCGCTTACGGTCAATACCACGTGCCTATTAATCACTTCTGTAGTAATTTTTTTTATATCGGAATCGTGGGCGTGGTTATCTCTTTCGTAGAGAATAAGAAGAGGGAAAAAAAATAAAATTGGCGACAGGAACGATTTTCGAAGTTTTCAGGCGAGCAAAAGATTTCCTTTCATCCCGTTCCATTGTAAAAGCCCGATAAGTATAACAATTTGGCGATATTCCAACGGCTATCAAAGCACATTTCCGAACTTTCCTCAAGAGAGGATGGAAGAGTTCTTCTCTCCCCCTTCTAATCGTATTTCTTACTCTATTTCTTCTTAAATCCTTAGCTATTTCGTTCTTTCACCCACTTCTTGCGTTTTTTTATTTTTGACGTTAATTGCGGTAAGGTTCTCTCTCGCCTCATAGACAGACTCCATCATGTCCTACTAACCACGGAGAGTAAACCTTGAATGATTCGTTTTCCAAGAGCGATTTAGGTTGAGGGTGCTCAACTTTTAGAAGAGTATGGGCCACTAGATTTGTTTATTCGAGAGCACTCCATTCGAGTGATGTAAAATTGCCCCACGGGCCACTCGAGTAATCTGGGAATGTGCCGTGGGCCACTAAAGTCACGTGGAAATGTACAGTGGGCCTCTTGAGTGATCTGGAACTGCTCCAAGGGTCACTTAAGTGATATTAAAATGTGCTGTAGGTCACTTGAGGGATGGGGGAAGTACATCATGGGCCACTTAATTGATCCAGCACAGTGACGCCGGTTACAAGTGATTAATTTTATTTAATTATTGCTCTTAGGTAATTAATTTTAAGTCACTTTAAGTTAATATGCTGAGGGTCACTCAAGTGATGTGGAACTGAACCTCAGATCACTCAAGTGTTTTGTAAATGTAAATGAATGGGCCGCTTTTTTATAAAAAAGCAGTGGCTACGTAGGAGGGGGGAGGAACGACGTACGTCCACCCCTCCCCCCCCCCAAGATGAACAAAAATATTTTTAAATATTTTTATAAAACAGTTAAAATATCAAAAAAAGTATCTTTATTTGCTATCTTAATCGATTTCTGGATTATGCCGAGCACGGCTGAATAAATCTATTGCCCTACATGCCTAGGGCATGGAAAAATGTAAACACTTCCGTTTTCTTAAGTTTTTCATCGATGATGTGATACAAGTGATCCTACACACATGCCGGAATTTCCACAGAAATGCTTTTTTAGCAACCATGTGTAGCCACCGCTTTTTGATCAATTTTCACGGTCCAGATATTTAGCAGCCCAGTGTGGTTATGTGCCCCTCATACACTACAACTGGGATGTTATGAAAAACGGAAAACCTTACTTCCAGCGAAATTGTATACCATCATGTTATTCATGGAGAAAGAGGCAATACTTAACAGTTTGCTCATAAAAACAAAAATATTTTCCCAAGAAAATTGCATATTATATGGCCCTATTATACTATATAAAATGTCCGAAAGGGACAAAAAATGAGCGATTGATACTAAAATTCTGAAAAATATTTGTACGAATTCTTTCCTACACAAAGGTACCAGAAAAATTTATCATAAATTTTATTATTATAATTTTCAAATAAAGTTGGCAGCATGAAAATGAACACAATGCGTTATAATACTATATATTGTTCGTTTTAATGCTACATACCTGTGTAAATTTTATGCGCCAAAATACCGGTTAATATTTTTTTGTTTCCCTGTAGATTAGATTTTCTAAACACTAAAAAAGCATATTAAGCGATATTTTGGCACACAAAGTTTACACCAGTGTGCTGCACAAAATGAAATATTATAATTTTTTAAATTTTGATGTTAATTTTTATTCGGTATATGGGTTTAAAGCAAACAACAATTTTATTTCAAGAATTATAACAGATAGTTTTGTTTTTTAATCAATAGGTGACAGCACAAGTCCTAGCTTAAGGTGATTTCTCGTATTTATATTAACAAAGTATATATAAAAAGTCAGAAGGTGTTAGAAAATATTCATATAATTTTTTTTTCACCAGTTCACAAATTATTTTTTAAATTTTTGCCGGTTTGTGAAAATTTTCTCTTAATTTCAGTGGTCTGCAATGAGAAAACGATTGACGAACATCGAACAAAACCATACAAAGCCCAAGGTTTTGATACTTAGATAATTTTCTTCATTGCCTCACGATTCGACACTATAATGTCCTCTGAAAATTTTTTTCGCGATGTCCCAGTTATAATCAGTGAATTAGCGTTATGTCCCGGTTTCTCAGTTGCATGATCTGGCCACACTATTCTAAGCGCGCGCCTGCCCGAGTTCGGTGCCGTACTGTAAATCGTCTATGATTCTATAAGGGGTACGAGTTAGAGGTGAGTGACTCCTTTTCCGACACCAGCATCGCGGAAAATTATAATTAATGGCTTGGGTAATTTTTAATTGATGACCACATTCCTTTTGAATTCTTACAAAATTTCGATTAAAAAAAAAATTATACGAATTTCGATAATATTTCTAATGCAAATGAATTAATTTTTTCTTAACACTTTTTCAAGCAAATCCAGTGATAATATTTTGGGGCATGCAAATTTCTGGAGATTTGTCCAGCCCTGTTGCCGAGGCAACCTCTAAAGATTGTTTTCACCGGGAATCGAACCTGGGTCCTCTTGCAGTCCGGGTAAACATTAATTGTACACAAAAGAGATAAAACTCCCTTTTCCTTATGAACGCGCTTGATGGTTTCTTTCTGGAGTTTGCTATAATATTCAGAAATTCTTTTTCCTAGATGTGTTGGAGGCTGAGAACAACTTGCATGATTAGAACATTTTTCCCTGGAGAAAAAAAAAAGCTAGGCTTCTAAGAAATTTAGCTGGCGCCTGAATTTTTTTCCCATTTTTCAAGCCGTGATATTTACGGTATGTATAAATTTACATATACACTAACGCTACCAATACTACCTTGATCGTAGTGTTACATCTTCGGCTCTAAATCGCTACACAAAAAATGATCTCTTTTGATCTCTATAACTTATTTATTTTTTCAGACTAAACGTAATCATGGATACCTCTTGTAATCAAGCATTCTTCAATTGAATTTTATTATCAAATGTTCTTCAATTGAATTTTATTATCAAGTATCTTTCAATTGAATTTTATTATCAAGTATCTTTCAATTGAATTTTATTACCAAGTATCTTTCAATTGAATTTTATTACCAAGTATCTTTCAATTGAATTTTATTATCAAGTATCTTTCAATTGAATTTTATTACCAAGTATCTTTCAATTGAATTTTATTACCAAGTATCTTTCAATTGAATTTTATTACCAAGTATCTTTCAATTGAATTTTACCATCAAATACCCTACAATTGAATTTTATAACCAAGTATCTTTCAATTTAATTTTATTATCAAATACTCTCCAATTATTTATTTAATTGTCATTTTAATAAAGACGTGAGTTCCCGCATTTATTCAGTTCATCGCTGTACATAATCCAGTTTCAACAGAATATAAATTATTTTTACGTATTTTCCCTCAAGAAGAAAGATTAACTTTTCTGTGACAAAAATTTCTTACAGCTGTCTTTTATGACGTTTGCGGTTTGAGGGCAGAAAAAAAAAACAGCTTTGGAAGAAACTATTCAAAATAAGATTATACGGAAACTCTTTTCAAGATTCCATTGTCTCCTTGCACATCTGGTTGGAACTTTTCTTCTCTCCCCCCATAGCACTTATATATCCGTGGTTTTACTTTTCTTTGCCATCCATTGACAGGAAAAAATGAAATAAAATGGTGACAGGCCACGACGCGAAGAAATAATGGCGAACGTGACTCGCTTACTGAAGAAATCATCGCCACAATTACCCATTGGCCTCCCTCTCCCGACACAATTTCTGAATCGAAAGCTCGTTTGAAGAAAAGAGATTTAAAATTCATCGCTTCCAGCCGGAAATTTCTAAGAAAATTTTTCCGACTCTTTGTTAAAGGTGTTTTCAGTTAGACTCGGCTCTATATTCGGATGTTTATATTTCAGAACTTTCAAAATCCGCGCATAAAACTCCGATAATCCAAGGTAAAAAATAAAGGGTGGGAATCGACTCCATTATTGGGAAAAATTCAGGAAAAACAAGCACGATTCACCGAATAAAAGTTGTTTCAGATTATCACGGAAATGATTATTGATTGTCAATAGAAGAATATCGGATAAGAATTTACTTCAATTTTGAAATGTTTTTATCTATGTCGATAGAACCCCGATGGATAGAAATAGAACGTGAGAAAAGCTGAATTTTCTTGTATATATTGGGTATATCGAAGTTTTTAAGTATTTTCTCGTGAGTTATTCAGTGAAAAAAAAAAAATTCAAGATTTCACCTATTTGCTTCGAAAAATCCTGCATTTTTTCACCCACAATTCTAACAAAGCTGTAGGGGAAACTGTTGCACCTTGACCATAGTAAACCTTGAAACTTTTGAAATAGCTTTGACAGTATAGTTGATGGTTTTTGGAGTGCCGGAGATTAAAAATACATAACCTTACAACTGAACGCGGTTTCAGCTCTTTGTCTATTTCATTGCCGAGATTGTGTAAATAGGACATTTTTACATGAAATAAAAAAGTTGTGTTCTTGCTGTTTTGCTTACTTCTGTGTGTCTTCTTAACGTTTCAAGTTTAGTGAATGATATTCAGTAATTATAGTCTATGAGTTCTCCTGATTAATCGGGATAAAAGTGCTTAAACATACCAAGCATCATGAATAAAGTTATTAATATTTTTCCCAAATAGCATCGTATACCTTGGAACAGTGTAAAACTCGAAGATTTCCTAGTTTACCCTGGAATATACTCTACTTACACTAATTTTTAATACTTTTTTTTTGCTTTTAATTTCAATTTAAAGTATAAATCTTAGTTCTATACTTTTTCCTATAAAAACTTCAGTTAGATCTGTTTCTTCTATTCACCTTCAGTTATTTCCTAGTCAAATTTGTTTGAAAAAACAAAGTTTACAGTGTGGAGTGCGTCCAGCAAAAACTTTTATCAAGTGAATTTCCTAAGGAGGAGAGGTGAGAAAATATTTTATTGTTTATTAGTGACAGCTATACTGTGGTTCCCAACTTAGAGGCACGAATGCGAGCCGATCTCCCCGTTGAAAAGCCTCGCCACAGAGAGCAACAGTCCTACAACAATACAATTATTCAATCATTACACTTCACTCACAGTTAGAAAAATTGATAGCAGATGGAAGCACTACACGGAACAAGCATTACACAGAAACAAACTTCAAGTCAGGTTCACTACACATACACACACGTTCCAACATGTACCAATTCGTTAGAAATTCCTCAGAGGAATATGGACGAGGTGCATGTGTGGTTCAGTATTAGTAGTGACAGCTATAGCAAATGTTTATTGACATCACGTATGTTGTATCTCTAATGAAATCATCTAGAATCAAAGAAACTGACAGAACTAAAGATTTAAAAACATTAGTTTTTTGTATATACTATATGCATTTCATTCATGTAAATACGTTACCTCCATTATTGTTACTTTTGTTTATTTATATATTAATAATCATATTTGTATCACTATTTTGATAATTTATATTTCAATATATGATTTATATTGAAAAATACTTATTATATTATTTTCCCTGTAACATTTGTATTTTTTTATTTCTGTGATTTTACCCGGTTTCGAGTGCAAGACCCCTTGTTGTACTTTGGAACATTTTCGCCTTTCCAAACATCGATATATCATGATTACAGTAAATAAAAAGGGCAATTTAACATTTATATGATGTTTCATACAGTACAGTCACTAAAAATGAACTTAGTGAAATTTTACGGTAAAAATTGACTGAGAAAAAAAAAGGTGAAAATAATGCACCAAGGTATAAGTCTCCCCCTACATGTGTCTTAAAACGTCGCCTTTGTAGAGCTCATCTGGTTTCGGAGGCGAAAAAAATCACCCACCTTTTGATGGTATCGAATCAGTTAATGATTTCCTACATCTGAAGACTGTGCGAACAAATCGATGATTATCTTAAGATGTGGCAGGAAAGAGGGGAAGACGATCGAAAATTTAAAAAAAAATTGTGAAAAAAATATCGCAAGGAAAAAGAAAAAGATTCATATGTTTTTTTTAATCAATTTCTGTAAATTTAAACGATTTTTGGAAGTTGGAAACAAAATTTCTCTGAGGGGGGGGGGGGATTCCATGTGCCCCCTTGAAATGTCTTTCCTGCGTACGGCCGTGCGAATATATATCATGGAAACCAAAAAAAAAGACGATTAATCTACACCAATTATTCCCAACTTGTGGTACTCGTACCCTGGCGGTGCATGATTTATCATTCATGAATGGATGGCTGAAAAATTACCAGCAAAAGGCAGAAATACAAGTAAAGTTACGAAAACAATAGCGCAATATGATAGCGGGGTACATACGCTTTCTCAAAATTTCTAAGAGTACGTATACTTCCCATGCATTTATAAACAGATTACGCAAACCTCCTTCGCATTTCAAAGGGGTACGAACGCTTTCTAAGAGAGCACCCACACAATTCTAAGGGTACGGTCAAACTCCCACAATGCGAATTAAATATTTCTCATGTTCTGACGTAATAAAATCGCGGTTTATCGGATATAATGCGAATTTCAGTTAGTTTGAAATATTTTCGGTTTTGTCTACCGACTACAAACTTGAATCATGTAAAGCTTTGGGAAAACCCACTTTTCTTGACTGATCCGTGAAACATCCTGAACGGTTGATTCATATTCAATATAATATCCACAGGCTTCATAAATATTTTTAAATATTTACGCATCATTACCTTAATTTGAAAGGAAATAAAAACAAAAGCCTGAAACGCAAAAATTTAATCAGAGATATTGAATATTTATATATACCCTTTAAAAATGCTCAAAACACACCGACTACGACGTAAGCCTATTTCAATGTCCAAGCGGATTTACAATTTCCAAATGTTGTCAAAAAATACTTATTTTTTGTGTAATAAAAAGTCACATCAACAGCTGAAACATGCGTCAACCGAAAACACACACACAACTTTCCCTATGCAATAACATTACCCCTGTGTCTTTGTTACACCTCATACATTATATTATTGCTAAGAAAACAACATTCAAGTTATCACCGATTTTTTTGGAATTTTCTTCGCATTTCTTTTGAATATCAGAAAATTAATTTATTTTATATTTTTAATTAGCTCGTCTGTTAATTAATTAACATCTTCCGTAAATAATTTTTTTCCCGTATAAACATTTTAACGTAATTAATCGTAGTTTTCTACCTGCTGCAAAAAAAAAAAACAATAATAAAACTCTTCCATTGAAGTACCTGTAGTAAATAGACCGTCCATTTCGTGTGGTTGTTTTCTTTTTCTTTTTCCCCCTCCCAGAATTCCCTTCTCTCTCTTTGTAGCGACGATTAAAATCACGTTATTTTCGCCTCTTCTTTAATGTCCTAGTCAGTGTTTCGCCCTCGTCCCCAGAGTGTCCATACACGTGGTGGAGAAACGTTGTCCATGGACAGAGAGAGAGAGAGAGAGAGGTGGGGACTGTTATCGACCAACGTCCTGGAAAAGCGTGTGGATTGGGTGACAGGTGTATGGGAGATTCACTAATACAAGAAAGTGTTGCTGATGTGCCCAAGCAAGACATTTGTACAGGTACTGTCCCCTGGTGGACGTGGGGAAAGTAAAGGTGTGTTGTATAGAGGTCTTTTTTATTCTCTTTCCTGCATCTGCCAAATGGAGTATCAGACTACCACATGTTGCTGATGGTTTTTACTCAGCGAGGAGGATATCCAAATTGATTATTACAAACATCTGAGTGTTTATTCTTTCTCTAGTTATGAAAGTAATGAGTATATATATATATATATATCCTTGCTTTTAAATCTATAATTTTTCAAGAGTTCATGTTAGGTTTTCGCAGCTTAAAACACGTTTAAATAGGGATACAGTTTTTGTACCCTTATGTACAGAATATCGCAATGAATGAACGCCAGAACTCTGACACCAGATTTATCCCGTCTCCGAATCGCTCTTCCACTTCAGCATCGTTGTAGTCTTGAACATACAGAATGTCACGGAATTGACATGACTATGGGAAAATAAGTAAACTTTCAGCCAGACAGATTTTCGAAATTGGTTAAAACTTTTGCAACAGATGGTGGTGCAGTATGGAAAACACTAAATACGATATTTTCAAAATATTCACAATTTTCATTACAACATAGTACAGTCTCAGAATGAAATATTCACAGAAACACGTGCAAACATCTCAGTCGGAATGGCCTGATTTGAATTCAGACATAATCTTTAAATTAGTCCCGAAGATCGTTAAGAGATAGCGTTGCAGTCAGAAAAAAACTAAAATACGGTATTTTTCACGGGTTTCTGCGAATTTTGTTCTGAAACAACACCATGTTGTTGCTGTAAATATGAAATCTGTAAAATATTGTATTTTAGTTTTAAGATTGCAGCACCATATGGTGAAAAAATCTGTGTGTATGTGTGTGTGTGAGTGAGAGAGAGAGAAAGATAATTTCGAAATTCTCTCTCAGTGAAAATTTAGTTTTCCCAAGCGCTATAGCATGTAATGGTGCATTTTTTTTTATGGTAAAATGGTTTACGCGTATTTAATACTGTTTTTTTTTCAACTTTCTTTCGTTTTTTGAAATCGAATATCTCAGTGATTATACTTTGAAACGTTTCTTTTTTTTTTTTTGTTGGCATCAACAGAGACAGGGCAACAACTTTCTGTTTGGGTTTCTGGGTACAGGGTGTCCGTATAAAAAATTATTTTTTTTATTTTAATAACTATACGACAACTTGCAACATGAACGATATACCTGACTGTATCTGAGTACTACACTAGTTTGGATACTTTTTTTAATTGGATGCATGCTTCTAGGATGAACGGTTCGCCAATAAAATGTGTATGCGCCCTGTATATATGTTCAACACCAGGGTTATAGCCGAGTCAACCTTTACGCGTGGGGACAACGGTTAAAAATAATTTCCTATAAATTACAAGGGTCTTAAGGGAATTCTATTTGTTCATATGTAAATTAGGACTCCGTATTACAGAACCGTGGCCCTCCTAAGAACATAGCTGGCAATGCTCCAGCCTCGGGGCCCGGTAAACATCTTATTATTTTTGTATTTTTACACTATAAATTCACCACAGACCAGGGCCCACCAAAGATCTCAGCCTAGGGGCAAGATGTGGGAGGTCATGTGCATAAAACCCTGAGGTCCTTGACCTTTTTTTTTTTGTTTAAGCAAAACAGTTTTTCTGCTTGGAGTTAAATGGGATACATGATATGCAGGGTGATTACTTAGTTCCCCGTGCCGCATTTTACTGGCGAACCGTTAATCGTAGAGGCATACTTCCAATTAGAAAAAGTATCTAAATAATGTGTAAAAATCTTATACGTCATTCATGTTGCCAGGAGTTGTATAGTTACTAAAATAGAAAAAATAAACTTTTTAATGTGGACGCACCTATCCTCAAAAGGACGAGGGTCAGTTGCACTGCTCGTAAAGCCTGTCAGTTAAATCCGAGGGTGAATTTCACTGGACTCCCCCCCCCCCCCCTCTTATCAGATGGGTGAGTTGCACCAAAGAGACTAGATAACGCTGGGATCCCACAATGACTGGGTCCAGGCATCATCCTGCGAATATTGAAAATAAAAACGTGGAAGTTTTTTGTTTGTCTCAGAAAAGACAGGCCAACAACTTTCTAACTGGGTGTTTTGGGCGCAAGATATGCCCATGTAAAAAAATTTTTTTATATTTTGATAATTATACAATCCCCTGCAACATGAATGACGTACATATCTGAGTTCTATACGTTATTTTAATATTTTTCTAATTGGAAGTATGCCTTTTTAGGATCAACGGTTCGCCAGTAAAATGCGGAACGGGGGACTTAAGTAATCGCCCATGTACAAATGAAATAATACATAAATTTAACTTTTGTTATACAGCAAATGTTAGTTATCTGGAAATCTATCATCGAAAAATCCAGAAAATCCGACTTATTCAAACTCATTTGTACTAAAATGCAAATTGCAACTTCTGCGAAACATTTATTTTCGAGATTGTTCGCGATGTTTCCGAAAATCGTTCGTAATTAACGAATGCCAAGGAAATTCTTCGACTGGATTTATTGGGGGAAAAACCCGCGTAAGCCCACAAGCAAGCTTTAAGCTGATGAGACAAAGGAAGGAAATAAAATATTTCCACCAAAAACACGTCCATTCTCCTCGCTTATGCAGACCACGTCGTCGTTTGTCGATCGTTTCGCCCCCCTCTTTCCATACATGAAGACATGTTACAATTTCGAGGATCATTTATCAAAGAGAGAAAGAGAGAGTGGAAACAGCGGAATGGTAATTGCACCTCGTGGCTAAAATAAGTCCCAATTTCGGAAACCCGAAATGTGCATAGAGCACCTCGAAAAGGAAGGAAAGAGGTTGTTACGGGGCGGGGGGAGGGGGGTGAAATGATGATGACGGACCTATGGTTAGAGGAAAAAAGGACCTAATATAGGACCCCGCGAAAAAATGTATCACGTGTCCGAGTGATTCGTTTCCCTCGGAATTGCTGATGTGCCGGTGAACGAGCATGGCTATACATATTCGATATAGGCCTACACATGCATGATTTGACGGAAATTGTGATGGCCGTTATCTTCGGGACATTTTGGATTAAGGGTAAAGGTTTTAAGTGAATATTACTGGACAGTGCCGTCTTAACGCATGGGCGAACCCGGGCACCTCAAGAGAAGAGGGCCGTCACAAAAATGAGATATAGTTGAAATTTTCGAGGATTAGGCATGTAAATTTGTAGGGAATCAGAAAAATCATTTAGCCCCGGGACCCGATGGTGCTCTTAAGACGGCCATCTTACTGGAATGTTTATTACTTGGAATTAACTTACTGGAATTATTGCAGGGTTATTAAAAAAAATGACCTTCAGGAGAGTACTGCCCAGAGTCTTCTTAATCCTTTAAGCGGTTTTTAAAATTTTCCTGATCCGCATTATAACTGCCACATTGAAAATAAAAGTTTGTTAAGAACCCGAAATATTACGGGGTGACCGAATTAAAGCAGATCAAGTTTGACGAAATATCTCGGGATTACCGCTGTAAGGGTTAACATATGGGCACTTCTGGGTACTACTGACTGGAGCCTCAAGTGCAATGGAATTATCGCGCTGGATATTAAGAACTGTGAGATACTTTCCAGATGTAAATAGTAATGTTGTGTATTTGATACATTGAGAAAGGACCGTCGTAACGAATTCGAGGGACCCAGAGGCAAAACACTTTTTGAGACCTATGATTTCATATGTTTCGAAAGACAAAATTCGGGGTCCAAAAGATATATAGTCACAGAATTTAAATAAATGCTAAAAAAACACCTTAATGAAAGAAATAATTTTAGAATTATTGGAAAAATAATTTCATAATTTATGAAAATCTATAATTAATGAAGAAATAATAACAGAATTAATGAGAGAAATAATTACAAAATTAATGAGAGAAATAATTACAAAATTAATGAGAGAAATAATTACAAAATTAATTAGAGAAATAATTACAAAATTAATGGGAGAAATAATTTAAGAATTATAAAGAGTGATTTCAGAATTGTTAAAAGTGAATTGTCAAAATAATTAACAATTTTTGAAATAAATAATTTCATAAAAAATGAAAATTAAAAATTAAAGAAGAAATAACTTCAAGTTGTCAAATGAGTTTCAGATTTAATAAAAGAAATAATCATTGAAAAGAAATTACTAATGAATTAATTAATGAAAGGAAATTATTTAAAAATATATCAAAAAATTCAAATTTATAATGAAAGAAAGGAATTCAGAAAATGAGAAGTGTTCAATAATTTGGGGAACCCTGTACAATAACCAAGAATACCGCGTTATATGACTTGGTGGCCCGCGGGCTTCGTGGAAAGTTTAATTTGGCCCGCAACGTATGAAAGGTTGAAGACTCCTGCTTTAAATAATGTTGATAAAAATATTCAGTATCACTTAAAGAGTCCTGACTGCATCCTGGAATTTATTCACTAGGATCTTGACCGTTTTTTTTAGAAAATCAGTCATTTAAGTTCAGTTATTGATTTCGAAAC
Source organism: Pholcus phalangioides (assembly GCF_987345545.1). Classification (NCBI taxonomy): domain Eukaryota; kingdom Metazoa; phylum Arthropoda; class Arachnida; order Araneae; family Pholcidae; genus Pholcus; species Pholcus phalangioides. Next base: position 5,605,319 of record NW_028301594.1, read on the forward strand.
TATCACCACTGAGTGGAGACAATAAATTTAAACGAAAACTGCCAGAAACTGAAATAATCGCGAGTTTCCGTTGAATCAACTTGTATTCTCCCCCATGTCGAAAAAGTTGATTAAAATATTAATTCAAATATTTTTATAGGCTGAAAAGGCCCTGGATGAATCATTTTTTACACTGTGAATTAACAGAAAAAAGGCCGTGAAAAATACTGTTCTGAGGGCCGTCAAAGATCTTCGATAGGGACTGACTCAGAGCTCCAGAATATGGACTCCATTATTTTTGAATAATTTCACAATCTTTACTTTCGACTATTGTATGACAATACTGCGTTCTCAAATTTCAATGTTCACTTTCCAATAAAGACCACGCATGGACTTCGTCCATATTCCTCTATGGCAGTGTTTTCAAAGTGTGCGTTGCCTACCTTCGGCACCGGCGTGCTGGCGATATTGACGTGTTCATCAATAAGTGATTTGAACTGGTTTTTTTATAGATGCATAACATCCATGATTAAGGCAAAGGAGCCGTGCGTCGCAAAATATTGAGAACTAATAGTCCATGGAATTTCTAACAAATGAGTATATGCGCATGTGTGTAGTGAACCTAACGTGAAGTTTGTTTCTTAAGAATGGTTTGTGCTGCCATCTGCCTTCCGAATTTGGAAGCAGATAACTCAACCTGTTGAGTTTTGCTTGCTGTGTCATGCCTGCATTTTAAATGTTGTAGGCCTGTTTGCGCTTCCTGCGTTTAGAAACTTTTTTTAAATGGGAGATCGGCTCGCATTCGCTCCTTGAAGTTGGAAAACCAACCACAATTAAGATATACTACACTTCCGTCTTCCCTTTTAAAAGAAAAAGAGGAATAGTCACTAGCTGTCACCCCCTATGACTGGCCTCAAGACCAGATGTATTGTAGTTCCAGAGGATGCAGCTATTCCAATAATGGATTTTCCGCTGTCAAGACCCAGGACAGAACGGGTATACTTCGTTTAGATCCGCGAGGCGTATCAAATGGGGCCGCGGTCTTCGAGGATTTGACTTGCAAGGTCGTAAATCACACAGCTTTTAACGCGGGTTCGCATACGGATTAAGCGCATCTATTTGCATGTCCATGTTGCTATCTCATTTTCATAAAAGCGGATTTCAAGTCATTAATAACAGCTGCGCCAAAAGTTGCCAAGAATTGGCAGTGGGGTGGTGGGAGAGGGGAGAGAAGACGGCTCCCTTCCGAATATGTTCGCTGCCAACAGCTGCTGGTGCTGCTGCTGTTCCATCAGTGAAATACCATCGTTTGGGAAATGATTACAACACGGTGTGGCGTAACTAATTAATTATAATTTTTTACATTCACAAGGGCAAAGGCATCAGAAGTGTGTTGTGCTCCTGTGGTGCTTGGCCTGAGCTTTGTATGTCAAATTTTGATTTCTGAATGAATTTCGGGGGTGCTAAGACCGGTGGTTCAGAGTACGAATACTGTGAGTGCTTGAGCACCCACTGCACACCCCCGGCTCCGACGTCACTGCACGCATTACCATAATTGATAATTAGAGTATGAATGCATGAAAGCTCTACATTATCAGATACAAAAGTGATATTTTTTTAAATTTTGGCAGCAAATTGGCCGTTGATAAGAATGTCACTAAGCTGAAAAGGAATGAAAAAATAAAGACTTTTGGAAGTCTTACCTCCATCGGCGTAGGTCTCCGACCCGTATCCGTCCTGCAGACCGTTGGCCCACGTCCCCTCGTATTTCGCTCCGGAGCTAACGCTCTGCCGCACGCCGTACCGGCCCTTGAAGCCCTGCGTCCACTCCCCGCGGTACGTCCACCGGCCGCGGCTCTCGACGCCAAGGCCGTGCCTCTTGCCATTCTGCCACTGGCCCTCGTACGTGCTGCCGCTGGGCCAGGTGTACACTCCGGAAACCTCGAACCCGAAATGCCAGGATCCGCTGTACTCGCCCTGGCTCTTCGGGCCCGTGCAAACACCGTGGCCGTGAGCCTTGCCGTCCTCCCATCCGCCGCAGTACGTCCCGCCGTCATCGAAGTCAAACCGGCCGCCAGCGACTTCGACACGGGCCATGGTAGAAAACGCACCACCACCACCAGCACCACTCTGGGAGGGCGGGCTTCCGTTCACTTCACTAACGACCGAGCACGAGGCACAGCGGCAGCATCGACAACAACAACAAGGGTGCTCCTCCTGGGTAGCTCGAGTCGAGACACTGAACACATATCACCGGTGTGCCATCCAAAGTCGTGGGATTTGAGTCCTTCCTTTATCCCACTTCGGTCTTTTCCGAAGCTGTGGCTGTCACTGGGACCATGGTATCGGTATTCCTATATTAAAACGGTTTTCCTCTTTGGCGATGATGCTTCTGCTTGAAGTGTAAAAAAGCCAAGTGGTATATAGAAGCTTCCGGAGCACTTTTTTTTTTCTCTTTTCTTTCCAACCAGAATCCAGAGAGAAGTTGAAGGAACGTTGCCAATATTGTAACACCAACACTGGCTTTTCCCTTGTGTGCTTTTCCTTTCTCCAAAAAAAAAACAAAAAAACCAAACCTTGGCTCAAAAGCGATGACGATGTGTAAGATCTAACCACTCTTCGCGACTGGGTGGTTGGTTGGTTGAGTTAAAATACCTCTGTGTCTCTTCTTTACTCCTTCGGGATGTGTTGTATCAGAACATTTTTCCTCCTCACACGAGAATCGTCCAAGCATGTTGTGCATGCATGCACAGGTTCTGGTTTTGCAGTACGCGACATGTGCAGCACCTGCCAGTTCCGAAAACAAACATGTTCGCCGCCGGGAGATTTCGTGCACATGTATGTGTACGTACACATATATGTGTTATTGCCTCTATTTTTCTCTTCTCAGTGGGACAACCTGTCTCTAAGGCGACGGCGGGGCTTTGCACAATATTCTTTCCCCTCTTTTCCTACTCCTACTACCATCGGTCTCTTAGCGCCACCTGTCGACGGAGCCTCGAAACAGGAGCATACCATTCTAGGAGAGCAGGGTGTTTCCCAGAGAGGGTGTGGGAGCCTCTTTTTTTTTTTCTTTTTTTTCCAGCGGTTTTTTAGGATCGAGAGGAGAGCAGACAAAACACGTGCATGTTAAAGCTACTGCGTCACTTATTCGATTCACGTTGTGTTTTGGCTTACCGTTATTTTATTTTCTATTTTGCTTGCCTTTATTCACGAGATGAAAAACGTGGAGGGGAAAACCAGTGGCGTCTTAAGGAGCCCTGTCCCCGTGTCAAACTAGGGTCCCCTCAAGTCATTAAAGTAAAAATTCACATTTGCTAATCAACTTTTTTTTTTTACTTTAGTACAGTATTTCATTTTGTTTTTCTTATTGACAATTCTATTCCATCACTAAAATTCATTTTTTTTAACGAAATAAGAAGTTGAAAAGGGTCCCTGAAATGTTGGAGTCCCCGAATTCCTTTGTCTATAATGGGAATACCACACAAGCACTAACATGATTTTCTCCAATTGAAAAAATTCTCGGAGAAATTTTTTTTTTTTTGAGCGAATTTTAAAGAACTATTTTTTTTATGCTTTTTTTATGAGCGATGAAATTTGAATGCTTTAACCCTTTACACGACATAGTAAAAATCATAAAAAAACCCTGTAAAATGTCATATTTTTTTTTCAATGAAGTAGGCTTTCTTCCAATTTTCAGCAGGTGTAAAGTGAAGGGTAAGCGTTTCATTGAAAAATCCACTTTAGAAAATACCTGTCCTTTTCACTGCTATCCTTCAGGCCCAATTGACGAGGTATCTCGCCTACATAAAAGCCTCTTGTTTTAGAATTGGCAAGCCCAAATAAAGTCGATTTCTCACCGAAACATTTTTCCCACACCCCTTACTTCGGAAGAAAGCGTACTCTATTTAAAAAATATGTCATTTTGAAGGGGGTTTAGTGATTTTTGCTGTGCTTCTTAAAGGCCTAAAATAAAAGGCTTTTAAAAACGCAAGATATTTCGTCAATGCCTTGACGGGAGGGTTAAGAAATCGATCCAACTTGATTAAGGCGAATCCACTCCAAGAGAACTACCCTTTATTCACAAGAAAATTGGTTCTTTCTAATAGGTGGCTCATTAATAAGCAGGAGTTGAACAAAGGTGGGCAATTCAAAGAGATTTTACTCAAACTGATGAAATCATGAAATTAATCAGTGTTTTATACACAGAATCAACATGAACTCTATTTTTATTTGCTGAAAAAATATTTCCAGCATGGCAGTAAAAGCCAGGCCCGTAGCCAGAAATTTCGTTCGGGGGTGTGGAGGGGGGGGACCAAAGTGATAGAGCAATAGATTTGGCCATCTTTTTCCCTTTTTTTTCGGTGATTTTCTCACATTTCAAAGGGGGGGGGGGGGTCATGTCGCAGTTTCTGTTGTACACCTGTGTCAGAAAAGTTTTTGACAAGGACGAATCGGGTATCGACACCTCTAAACATCCTTTGGTACTTTAGGCGAGTATCTTATTGACCTGGATTACCGCGCTCGACAGCTTTTGAAACTTTATTTGTTCAAATTCCAGGAAAATTTGATTAAAAAAAAAGAAAAAAAAGTAAGAGGCAAATAAATTTCGAGAATAAATTAATCTTGTTATCTGAGTTAAGATACCACTATATTTTATGTAGTGTATAAAAAAACATAATTCAAATAATTATCAGCTAAATACAATGGAAACAATTGTAGAAATTATTTAATCAAAAAAGTGAAAACCACCTTAGCATTGAATGTACACTTGACAAATTTCATAAACACATTTTAAAAATTATTTTGTCACAACAGAATTTTCAGCATAGCACATATTTATTTAAGATTGATGCTAGTAAGATTGATTGCAGTTGAGAAGATGCCATTATGTAACATTTGTAACAAAATGAATTATACAATTATGAAACACAAATTTTCTTATTCAAAATGTCTATAATTACAAGAACATGGGCCACAGCTTTCATGAGAAGTTTCCAAACTGTGAAGGTGCTTAGTTAGGTGAGTAGCAGGAACTAATCCATTTTTGACACTATCCAGTGATAAGCCTTTTTTTTCTTTTCTTAAGAACTTATTTGATTTAAACAAAAAAAAAGCTAGGCATATGGAGATACAGGGCCTTGATAGAATATGCCATAAGCTCAAGGTAGATTTTGGAGATTGGGGGGAAGCCACAACAGCACCAAGTTTGAACACCCCTGGTTTATATGGTTTAAAAACTTAATTTGTCTTATTTACCACAAATTTATTCCCTCTTTCTTGAAAAATTTTCATTTAAATTTTATTATTATTATTTTTAAATTTCATTTAAGAAGTTTAAATGTGCCTCACATGGAAAATTTTTTTTTAATTACTTAATATCAATTGACATAAGTTGTGTCTTAATGGGGGTGGACACCAACAGAACATCTGGGATAAATCAGGTTAAACGATGGGATCCAGATTAACATAAAAATGATCATAGTTTTACTCAAAGGTAAGTCAAAGTCTATTTTCTCTCATATTATAATTAGGTTAATACTAAGATTATTATGCAAAATAAAAAATACTATATTCTCAAATTCAAAAATACTATGTATATCAGGTGCGATTCATCTTTCAGAAATTATGGTAAGTGAATAAATAAAAGAACTAACAGATGGGATACTGTGAAATGAAAACAAAATTATATAAGGCTTAAGTCAATGCTCTAGTTTGATAATCAAAACACATCAATAACTGTCCAGAACTACACTGTCTAGCTACTCTCATCATGTTTTAAAGTTCATAATTTCAATCGTTAATGCTTATGTTATGGCGAATGTGATAAATTCAGAGATTGTGCATAATCACGGATCATTTTGGTAAGTTTGGTTCTTTCACAAATGATTTAAAGATCATAGACAACAGGCCTACAATGGTATAAAATATTCAATCATCACACTTCACTAATTATTAGAAAAGCTGATGGCATGATGGCAACACATAACAAGCAGTAAACAGAAGCAAACTTCACATTAAGTTCACATCACGTATGCGCACATTCTGGCATGTACCAATTCATTAGAAATTTCGTAGAGGAATGTGTACGAGATGCATGTATGGTTAAGTAGTAGATCAGTTAAGCAGTAAAGTAGTAGATCATATAAGGAAGACAAAAAAGTAAGTACAGTAGACTCCAGACTATCTGGACTAATGTGGCAGAAAGGGGGCAGGATAACAGAAAAGCCTGAGCTCTATAAATACTCACTTCCTACCCCCCCCCCCCCCACCATACCATCTGATACATTACCAAAATCTGCTCTTATTCATATTTCTGACCTTGATGCACAGGCGAGTACTTGATAAATGTTTGTTATGTACTTTTGTACAAGTGTTTTCCTTAAAACTTACTACAGAAAAAGTCCAAGAATGAAATATTACACATATTTCAAGATAAACTTTATAATGTCTAACTTAATTGCAGGAAATATAAAATCATATACACTGTACAACAGTGTTTTTCAATGGATCCCCCTGTGGGTCCATTTTTATTTACTATTATTGCATGAAGGACACATTTAGTGTTGTGAAATTGTAATTTGTTGCTTAAATTTTTCATGATACGTGACAATTATAAAAAAACAACACTTTTTGGATTTCGTAGGGATTCACAGGGAGGCAGCGTGGAAATTTATCTTCGCTACAGGGAGTCTCTCGGTGGTACCTTGAGCTTCACCAAGGAGGTCCACTTCATCACAAATGTTGAGAAACACTGCTGTACCATACAAATACACACATTTTCAAAATGAACAAAGCATACACATATGAAATATAGGCTCACAAGTAACAAACGTAAAAGTACAAATGTAAGTTCTCATAAAAATTATTTAAACTTATTTTACTGTTCATTGATAAATGGCTACGCAAGCGTGAAGAGGTAATGTTGTAATTTATTAATGTGCATTACTTTTAAATAGGCCAGATAGTCGAGAATCTACTGCACTTCGTAAGTAGTACCTGAATACATTGTTAGTTTCAGAATAGGAATTGAATAAAGAATTTACAATCTGACTAGCAGGTTCAATCTACAAAAAACTAAACATTCTTTTTGGTAGTGGTCATCTATTCTTATTAGAAACTCTATTCACTACTTCACTCATGTATAACGAAGTAAGATAATATTTTAACAAAATGATATGCCATCACAACTAGTTTAATCAAAAAAATATAAATATTTGTAAATATATATTTTTAACTATATCTGTATAAATTAAATTAAATTTAAATTGATTAAAAGCACATCTCTTATAAATAAATCATATACTAACAATTCATAAATTAACAATTGCAAAAACATTGCGTAACAAATTCAGATGTCTTGTCGAACAATCATGTAAACTGTCAATAACATAAAATGCTCATTTATGTTAATTGTACCAATTGAACACAATGGATTCTAAGAACCCTTTAATATTAATTTGTCAGGAAATAAATACACCTCCAATGCTCATCTTAACTTTCATTATTTTCAATGAAATTCTCATCATCCACTATTTTAAAGTTATAATCTTTATAATGCAACACATCCTCTTTACGTAGAGCATGAACTCTCCTGAACACTTCCCTAACAACAGTGGATAAGGGAGATATATTCCCCAGAGCAGATATTTCCTTGTCATACTCCCATTGCATGCTTCCTTGCATGGTATGAGCATTACGTTTTGTCATACCAGACCGAAGTCTCATTTGAAAATCATTCTCTTCATCTGCTACCATTGCTTCACGACTCGGAAGAGTAATTTCCCCTTTCAAAAATTTTAAGAACACTATGACTTGCTGATCATAAATCGGGAATGGTAAAATCTGTTTTGGTACAGCCCAAATACCTAAAGTAGGATAATCTATATGAAAAAGGTGCTTGAATAGTGGCTGTACTCTTTGATCCCCAATCTTTATATTGCATGGGTCGCTGAGAAATGGGTAGGTATACAAGTAACCAGTGCATAAAAGCAAAGCATCACAGTTATATTCTCTCCCATTCAAGAACTTCACACCATTTTCCATGACACTTTCGACTCCAACTTCTTGAGATAGATTTTTTGGAAAGGGTGTTGTCCTCGGTGGAAGATTGTGGCTCAATATCACCTACAACAGAAAAAAATACAAAAACCTTGACAAATATGAAATAAATTTTTATGAAAATAATGTAATTAACTTTTCATATCATTTATGCTATTTTTTACCAAGTGAATACACAGAAAAGAACTGGGAAAGATCATTCTTTCTTAGAGAGTTAAATAAAAAATATACACAAACTTGATAAGGTGAAATGCATAATATTACTGCTATCTAAGGAACAGTACAAACACCAATTACATTGATCCTGATCTGTTGAATTTTTAGGTTATGCAAACTTCAATAAGAGCTATGAAATTCGTCCATATAGAGCAGAACACAAAAATATAAAATGTTTCTAGTAATTTTTGAATATATTCCTCAAACAGATATCACTTTTGGTATTCTCTCTGCTTATTATAAATACTATAGGGATATTTGCAATCTTAATCATTGTTATCAGATAAAAAATATTTTTCTGTTTTGAACAAGTGTATCTGAGTTATTGTTTAGCTGTGAATGAGAAGACAAATAGGTATTACAGATAATTTTTTATTTACGATTGTGAACATACCTCAAAAGCAGCGCCTGATAGCTCTATAGCTATATCGATCCCTGAGGCACCAGCTCCAAGAACTACTACTTTTTTATCCTTGAACATTGTATTGTTACGGTAATCATGACTATGCATCAAGTTTCCTTTAAATTTTTCCAATCCAGGCAACTGAGGAATGTAAGGAACGGAATAGTGCCTGTGTAGTAAATATGTTAGCAATTTAGATAAGAAATAAAATTTATTTGTTGAACTAATTTACAATAAATTTTCATCATGTGAGTAAATATAACATAAATGAGTCATATTTGCAAGAAAATCAAGTCATATAGTTCAAATATACTAACTAAATAAGCACAAATAATTGAAAGAAATACATTTATCTCTAACACTTGTTCAAATGTTTCAAAATGGATTTTACTAAACATCTTAAATTATATTTTGTTCTAAACTTCAAAAGAAAGCCTATAGTGAGAAAAAACAAAATGACATGATTTTAAATCTATTACAAGAATTTATAAGTGCAAGGAACCTTTTAAAGTATTTACCATTTCCTTTTACTATCAAATTTGGAACTTTACTAAGAATTTATTTATTTAATATACAAACTTGCGCAAAGCCAGTAGGCTCTAACTTCACAGGTGCACAATTCAAACAATCAATAAAATTAGAAAGAAACAGCAGGGAATATCAGTAAAAAGCAATAACATATTCACACACACGAGCATATGCAAAGGGGAGACCGTGCATAAAATATGACACTGATAAATAAGTTTAAAAAAAATCTCAGCAAACACAAAACAAACAATAAAATAAACATGTATACACAAATATATGTTTATTTTATTGTTTTAATTATTTTCTTGAAAATCATTCTTTTCTTTTTCAATTATCCTTCAATGTCTGGTTGGCAGGAAGAATTCCAAAACTTGTAGTAGATTGCTCCTTTAGCATACCAGAGTTATTTAAACTTGTGTTAGTTTTCCTACTTTTTGTAAGAATACAAGCTGCCTTACTCTTAAAAAAAGTTCCACTGCAGCCCCAATGACAATCTCATTATATCAGTCAGTTTTACCTTTGATGCATGGGCAGAGATACTGCTGTGGATATTACTTTTCCTACGTGATAATCTCATCTTCATTCTGGAAGTACACATATGTGTACCTAATTTTTAAATGGTTTTAACGATTGTTTTTCAAGTAAAGCCCTGATGTACACATATGTATACTTAACTCAAATGGTCCTAGTTAAGATATCGACCCAAATTAATAAATTATCATTTTTAAAGGGCATTTTGACATACAATAAACACAAATCAATCAAAAAAATTTTTCTTATGGTCAGTTTTGGCTCAGCTATGAAGAGGCTATACACATGATACAGTGAATGTTCGAGTTTATGAAGTAATTTTTTCTGATCCCAAACAATATATTATTCTTTTTCATTAATAAACTTTCGATTTTATGAACTAATTTTTCATGTCCATACAGGTTGGTAAAAATAAGTGTCGACTGTAAAAGGCAGTACTTGCTAATTATATTAAAAGAGATGTAAAAAAATGTGGGTTAACATAATGATGAAAAATTAAATTACAAAAAAATTGTTGTATCATGGCTGGGACAACAAAAACCATCTAAACTTAGTTTATTAAACATTAAGCTTATAAAATATTTCATAGCAAACTAATTTAATTTTTGAAGTTTTTCTGAGACATTTGAATTAATTAGTTTGAAAAATGGTAAACCATACCCATTGCATACCATCACAGAATCATATGTTTCTCTTGATTCTTCATTTGAAATCACATTGACACTCTCCACAATCCACTTTGGGTCTGGTTTTGATGGATCAACAGGCAGGACATTCTTCACCAGCACATGAAACTGTTTCAAGAGAAGCCATCGTTGAATAATTTAGAAAATATATGACAGTAATTAATTTTAACCACCAATTTATTGATAATACCATTAACCACAATATAAATAGTGGTTATAGAATTCAATAGATCAAGACATTGAATACAAGTAAAAAAAACAAAGAGAATTATAATATTTGAGAATAAATGTTTTGAATGAGGTACAGCAAATAATATTGCACATGGTACTGAAAAATTTTTTGCATGTTTATTAACTATTGAATAAAGTCAATAATAAAAAATAAAGTCAAATAAAGGAATAAAAAGTAATAAAATAAACTGAGTATTATCCATTACATTAAATTTAATCATAATTAGATTGAAACCATCTGAAAAAGATTTTAAGCACAATTCTGATTTATATATAAGATGCAGATTTTTAATTTTGATGGATTTGTTTGTCTTCATTCATAGCTTTTATTGTGCTGTATTTGAAATTGTAAATAGAAACTATTTACTAAATACTTCATGTTCATCAATATAGATCCTTGTGAGCTCTTGATGAATTTGTTTCCCTGTTATCATGTAGCATTTTAATGTGAAAAATAAACTTTTTTCAAAAAAACTTATTCATCAAGCATTATTTCCTATTGCAACCACAAAAATTGCTAAATATTTTTTTCTTCTTTATACATTCAAACCAAAAGTAATGAAAAAATATATTTCAATCGTAGAAGCCCAGGGCAAAATGTTTCACTTTCGTTTTATGGGAGTCAATTTTTATGACATCTTGTTTGAGAATACTGGGAAACCTGTAACAGGATAACTGAAGAGATAACATTTGAAAATGATTCAGACTCAGAGAAAGTTTGAGATTTGGGAGGTCTATTGCTTTTATAAAGGTCAAAGAGCAGTTGGAAGTCATGACAAAGACCAAAACGTGGAGGGCCTGGATCTTATAGCCATTATTACAGAATCTTGGGCAAATGATGGGGATGAATCGTTCTTACACATCTCAGGATACGATGCTTTTTTTAAAAACAGATCTGATAGGAAAGGGGATGGAGTGTTGATATACGTGAAATCATGTTTGAAGGCTAAAGAGTGTAATACAAGGATGACGTCACTCTCCGCTATCATACGAAGGTTTTTTAACAACTGGCTGTTGCGAGGATATATTTTGGAAAGAGAGAAAATTCAACTGCCCCGCAGGGGCAACCTTCGTAAAAGTGTAACGTGAAGAGAAGTGATATTGAAACTATATGGGTTGAGCTTGAAAACAAAAGACATCATAAACTTATTGTTGGGGTTTGTTACAGTTTACCGAATAGGGATCCAAACTACATCACCAAATTTCATGATGAAATTTTCTAAATGTGTAAGCGTAAGAGGGTTATCATACTAGGGGATTTCAATTACCCAGGTATTGATTGGGAGAAACTTTCATCTAGAGATCAGTATGAAAGAGACTTTTTTAAGTTGGCGCTCGAAGATTTTTTGTATCAGCATGTATCAGAAGCCACTAGGGGTACTGCTGTTTTGGATTTAGTAGGCATCTGTAGTGCTTTCAATGACTTTTTCGCGTCGGTTTTTAATGGAGCTAATGCTATTCAATATACGGGTGTTGCATGAGGTAATAAAATCCTCAACGATATTCAAGTGGACGACGTGGAGGTCCTGAATCTTCTAAAAAATGTATGTGCAAGCAAGGCACCAGGACCAGATGATATCTATCCCAGTGTCCTCAGGGAATGTGCTAATGAATTGTTGGGGCCAGTTGCACAGATATATAGGACTAGTGTTGCTGAGGGTATCGTCCCAAGGGATTGGAAACTTGCTAATGTTGTTTCGATATTGTTATATATATGTTGTATTTATGGATGATTTGGCAACAGTGCAGAGCGTGAGCTTCAATACACACAAGCCGTTTTATTGCCGGGAGTCGAGTTCTGGCGGCCATGGCGGTCGGTTGTGTTTTTCATAACTATTGTACTAATGTTGGAATAAAGCATATTTATGCTATTGTGTAATTCCGAATGCTCCTTCAGTCTGACTTTTATAAATGTCTAGTGAGAGACATTTCAAATATTTAAGAAGGGTAGTAGAGAAGCTGTGTCCAATTATCGACCAGTGAGTTTGACGAGCTCCCTCTCGAAAATTTTGGAGATTATCATCAAAAGGCAGTTCGCGAAGTGGATAGACGAGAATAATATATTGGCGGATAATCAGCATGGGTTCAGGAAGGGAAAGTCATGTGTAACTAACCTCCTTTGCTTCTATGATCACGTTACTAAAGCTTTGGGTGAGGGCAAAAATGTAGATGCTGTTTACCTTGATTTCCAGAAGGCATTAGATCGGGTCCAATATGGTAAACTCTTGAAGCATTTACACGAGATTCGGATGGGGGGAAACTTGCTGAATTGATAGAATCGTGGTTAAGAGATAGGTCGCAATGAGTTATGATGAACAGGGAATTCTCTGGTTGGACAGGCGTCACAAGTTGAGTTCCTCAAAGAAGTGTCCTTGGCCCCATACTTTTTTCACTTTTTATCGATAAACTCAATCAGGGTATCGATGGGATTGCTAGCAAATTTGCAGATGACATGAAGCTAATGGGGGTAATTGGGAATCAAAGCGATAGGGAGTTGCTCCAGACCAACTTAAACAGGATTGCAGCATGGGCAAATGAATGGAGCATGACATTTAGCGTTGACAAGTGCATGGTTGCTCATTTTGGTTCGAACAACCTACGGTTAGGTAAGAGTTGAATGGTGTCACTATACCGGATGCAACTAGGGTCACTGATTTTGGAATTCTCATTGACGAGCGGCTTAGGTTTTTTGAACATTGCTCAGCAATTGTCAAAAAAAGCGAATAGAATTCTCGGTTTCATTTTCAAAAAAGGTCTGCACGTTCTCCTAAAGTCATTCTTACGCTTTTCCGAGGCTTAGTTACTCCTGGACTGGAGTATGCTGTAAGGTTTTGGAGACCATACCTACAGAGGAACATAGACTTGCTTGAAGGGGTGTGGAGAAGAGCTACGCGTCCTTATTGGCACACAGGGATTGAGTTAAGAAGAAACACTTCATTTTTTAAATATGTTTACATTGGATGAGCGCAGGTGTCAGGAAGATATGATCAAAGTGTTCAAAATTTTCAACGAGATGGATAGGATGGGCCATGAATTTTTAGTATACTGCCAATCGACTGCTTTCACAAGGGGACACCAGTATCAATTGGTAAGGGACAATGCAAGGTTATGGTGTCGCTGGGAATTTTTCTCTAATAGGGTTGTTAATAAATGGAATAGCTTACCCTCGGAGGTAGTAAATTGTAACACAATTGACACGTTTAAAAAGAAATTTGATAAACATGTTGGGGTAAATCAAGAAGCTATCCATACTTAGAATAAGACAACCATAATATTATTTATGGGCATTGTATCATGTGTATATATTGTTTATAAATTTTGTTCATTGTGTTTTTAATTGGGTTGCTGTATTTTTGAATTATATGACATCTATATTTGTTATAGGCATCTCTTTCTCAGCCACCTTGTTGGGAATTTTGCCTGTTGTGGCATTTTATTTGTATTTGTATAAAACCTGTAACCATTGGATGATCATTTTCAGTGCTGATTAATGTGAAAGATTGTTGTTATAACATTGTAAGAGCACAAAGAATCAAAAGTTAATGTTTGCCACCTAAGAGAGTGTAGAACGTTATATTTTTAAAGACAGACAACATCAGTGCAGGACAAAACTCCAAAGCTGGATATTGAGCGATTAATATACACCTATTAAAAATTCCCATCTTTCAAACATGATATAACTTAATGTCTTTTTATTTTTGATACCTAAAATTTTTAATAAAGATTTAAGTTGCGAGTTAACACCCGCAACTTGATGAGCTTTGAATTCCATTTCGATATTCAAATATTTAGTTTAAATTTCATTAATTAAGAATATTCCAAGAAATTTTTTTAAATATATTAACAAAAAGTATGACACTGGATGACAAGTGTCCTCATTGAGGATAGCAAAATATAACACATTTGAAAAAAAAGTTAAGTGAAATGAAATATGTTAGTTATTAACATTAAACTGTAATCTGCATAACCAATTACAGAAGAATCACTTACATGGAAATAACAATATAATGTTGGTAATATAAGGTGGAAAATAAAAGTACCCATGAGATAATAAAATACCCAAATTTCAACAGAAATAGAAATGGATTACCTTTTGGGTTTGATAATACGATTAAATAATTGACGTTTGGGTGTACCCAAAATTCTAAAACGAACACAGCTATACGTGTTTCAGAACTATATGAAGTTCCTTCATCAGTAGCAGAAACAAAGAAGAAAGTAGACAAGAGTCAAATACAAATACAAATACAACGCCACAACAGGCAAATTGCCCAACGAGGTGGCTGCATCATGGATCCCCGAGCCCCTACCTACTACTGCTACACCACACCACCCCCCCCCCCCGCGGAACCCCCCAACGAATCGATACATGCGGGAATGTGCGTGTACGTGTAGTGCAACCTGAAGTAAAGTTTTTTGTTTTCTGTGTAATGCTTGTTATGTGTAGTGCTGTCATCTGCCCCCAGTTTTACGAGAGTCATCTGCCCCATGCTGTCATCTGCCCCAAATGCGAGACAACAGCGAGTAACTCCTGCTATAAGGAGTTTTTTCAACATTTTTCATTCTTCTTTGTTTCTGCTACTGATGAAGAAACTTCATATAGTTCCGAAACGTGTATAGCCGTGTTCGTTTTGGAATTTTGTGTACACCCAAACGTCGATTATTTAATCGTAAATTTCAACAGTTCATTTATTTTTAAACCAGAAATGGCTTCTCAAGAATTTTTTTTATGCTAATCTCTGAGTAAGGTTGTCATCTACACGTGCTAAAATATAAAACATCTAGCTGCAAGCCTAAAATATTATATAAAGCCAAATCTTCGCTGTACTCAAATGAGGACACTCAGCGGAAATGGGCAAAATAAAATAAAAACTCTGAATTAAAATAAATAATTATGTTTATTTTCGATTTTTTTATGAAATAAAAATGGCATATCATTAATAATTTGAACTTTATAAGACACATCTCATATTACATCCAAAGAGGGGAAAAAGACACCTACTTTTATGTACTGATACAAGTTATAGAATTTAGCATAATCCACCAAATATTTCAGAACTTCGGAATGGTGTATGAAGGATTTTCCATTACAGCTCGTGAAAGGAAAGTCTGGAAATGCCATCACTTCTTTGGGTAAATTGGTCCTGGAAATAAAAGTTTCTTCAACCATATTCATCACAATATTGCATATATTTTACAATTATATAATAGCTAGTAAATAATAATTTCATATGTTATAATTCAGATAATAACCCAGGAGTCAAAACACTTTTGCACTATTGTGAGAATTTTTAATCATTTAAAGACATAGGAACTCAAATGAGATTTTCATACTACATTTGATTCATACAAACACAGGCATACGCAGAATTTTCTCAAGAGGGATTTCAGGGGGGGGGGGGGTTTAAATTTTTTCCGGCAAAATAACACTATAATCTTGGCTTGAGGCTGCTAATGCCCTTTTGTGTACACCAATGCATACAAAAAACTACAGTCAAACATCAAACCAAAGAAATAATTTTGAATAGATCGAGTTTCATGTTAGTATATAAATTAACAAGGTGTGTTCCATAAGAACTTCGAGTAAAATCATAAAAAATCAAGAAATACAGTTACAAGAAAAAATAATTTATTCCTTTTCGAAGTATCTTCCTGCAGATGATATGTAATGGTCCCATTGTTCAATTCACTTTTCAAAGCAAAATAGAGAAGGCTTTCCCTGGAAGCTACCTCAGGAAACCATACACAGCTGAAATAAGTGATAATTCTCCCAGCGAGCTTCTCCTTCAACATCGGAAACAATTAGAAATTGAATGGTGCAAGATTTGGATTGTAAGGGGGTTGTGACATGATTTTAACATTGCATTAACATAGCCTATTGTCTCAGTTTTGAAAACAATTACAACTTATATCAAGAAAGCGTCATAAACTGGTAGGAATTTTAGCTGTCTAGAGTCAATCAACACCATCTATAGCAGAAGGCTATAGATGGTGTTTCTAGAGTTCATTGAAACAGCTTCAAGAAAACGTCTTCTCTACTTGCTTTTAAAAATGTACTAAATGAAGAAACCATTACATATCATCTGAGGGGAAAATACTTTGGAGAAGAATAAATTATTTTTTGCTGTATCCTATATTTTTTTACTTTTTTTTTCATCTAGGCGGGACTAAATATTTTTTGCTTTAAGTAGTATTTCATGTTATGTGGTTCTGATATGTCCGATGACACATAAAATATGAATCGCAAAAAGACAAAAACAACTGAACAGCAATCAATTTGATCCTGGAAAAATTTTCTAAAAATACATCAAAAGATAGCCCTATAGCATAGGGTCAAGTGGGGTAAAATGCGGTCATGAAAAGATAATTTTATAGGGCATTTTTTTGGTTGGTATTTTACATTAAATTTTCATTAGCGCATACTTGAAAAATATTTTTTGAATACAACACTTTTTTTTGCAGCACCTTTTTAGACCATACAAAATAATAATAAAATTTAAAAAAATAGAGTAGACATTGCTATTTTATTTTAGAACTTCTATTGATCATTCTTTTGCTTTGATTGAATCTCGAACTTATAATGCCCACTGTGGTCAAAAGCTGGCTCAGCTGGGACTTCTTTATTTTGGCTATGTCATCCCCAAAGCAGAATATACCAAATATTGCAATGTATGTCAAAGAACAATCTTGGAAGAATTTGAAGAATGGTAATATTCATCATTGCTTATTTTTGATCAGCTGAAGGCTCTTTGCAGAACAATGTTTCAACATTTCCCCAACGTTCAGTTTTGGGACATGACGTCTTTTTTAAAAATCCCCTATTTTCGATTTTACAAGATAGTGTAGTATAGTATAGAACCGAGCACGCCCAGGCTCTGTTGCTTTTGCGATATAAGCTCATTGATCGTGAGAGTGCTGGAAAAAAACTCAAACTGGCAAGCCGGCCGGGAATGCACACCCGGTTCAGACCAACATCCCGCCAACCCCCCAAGCAGCACAACCACACACCCAAACCCCCAATCCCAGGGCACATCACCGCTCGACAAAGCCAGGACAGCACTGCGGGCGCGAGCCCCCCACCCCTGATCCCAACTTGATCAATTTATTTGTAAAATAAATTTCTTCATTAATTTTTTCCTTCATACTCAACAAGCACCCAATGTATACCTATGCTGAGTTTGAACATTTATGGATTGCTTAAGATCTTTAGGGAAACTTTTTAGTCGCATGATTTTTGAATATTTCTTCCTTCCTGTTTATTTCGTGACTGACACACCAGACTTGACTCATACTCTTTTACGTCTTGCTTTAGAGTTCTGTATATACATATATTTCTATTCTATTTACTGCAGAGTGGCTTGTGTTAGGTCCTTCATTGGAGACACAATAAGAGTATCAGCGACTCTCAATACTGTTCTGGATAATTTCTCACAAGTCCTTGAAAGAACAGGATGATCAAATTTTCAGGACACACAGATTTATTTCACAGAAAATAGCTATTTACACGCAGACAGCATGCGGTAGACAAATATAGATTCTCACACTGAGCTTTAAGTCCAACAATTCTGACCACCCACTCTATTCCTCGCATCATTTTTAAAGATATGGTGAAATTTCGAAAAAGTCTACCATAGTACCAGTCTGGTAGCGCCACGGTATGGAGGTCAATGAAGACTTTCTGGATCTTTCCACATAATTTGAGTGTTTTTCTTTATATTTCCGGTTTGGCATCACTCCAGCTTCACGGTATTTCGAGGCATTTTAAACAAATTGCACCACCGATAATTTTCGTAACAATACTCCTATCTACAATCTACTTCAAAGTTTAAGTTGCCCAAGTTCCTAAAGTTGGGGATCTTGGATCTTCATTTTTAATCGCTTTAAACCATGAAAATTCAATATCTGCAACTCCATTGAAAACTATTCCTTTTTACAATTTTTGTTTATTCACATTTGGTACAAACCACTACCAAGATCAGGGCTGTAACTAGGATTTTTGCCACCCAGGGCAAACATTATTTTGCTGCCCCACAACTTTAAAATTTGATAACTTGGTAATAGGGTTCCTTGTTCTCACTTAAAACTGTCGCCCACCCCTAAATTTCGCCATATGGGGCAGTTGCTCCCCCCATGACCCCGCCGTAGCCACAGTAGTGGTCGGCTGAAGTTGGTTTTCTGTGGTTCCCAACTTCAAGGCATGAATGCGAAAGCCACTCTCCCTTTTAAAAAGTCTCGCCACAGAGAGCAACAGACCTACAAACAGCACAAATGTAATTCAATCAAAACACATCACTCACTTCACTTCTGAAATATAGATGGCAGCACTGAAAAATCAAATATAACACTACATATGCACTCAGACTGTTAGGTACACACACAATTACACTTCCGGCACAACTCACTAGGTAGTAAATCGCCCATAGATGCTGATAGACCTGAGTTGTGCTCAGTTTGAAAGGAAAAAAAAAGAAAAGTTGCCCCCCCCCTCTACTTACGGCCCTGACTGAGATAGCCATTTATTTCATTCTGTGGATTGCTTTCACTTTCTTTCAGACTATCTCTAAACCATTTGTTTTAAAATCCCTTCCCACGCTTATGTGAAAGGTCTCAATTTCTGTCGTAGTTTATCATTACCTCACAAATTTATGTCTCACATTGCTTGATGTATTTTATTAACATCAGCTAACATTCCCTGTTAGAGGACTGAATGTTCAGTCTCTTAGACGTCTTTTATGAAGAGGTTCCACTGTATATCCTATCACAAATATTTCACAAAACCTAATTGAAGAAATATTTTACCATAAAAACTTTTACACTAAGAATCTCTGTCAGTCAGATTGAAACACCCTACAAATATGCTTACCGTAAATTTTCATACATGCTGGAATGAACTGGCAGACCATATTTATCGGTTCCAGTTTTTTTAGTGAATTTCCAAGTGCCCCCAACATCTTCTTGCTGCTCATACACACAAAACACAAAATTCTTCTTCTGTGATGACAGATGCCTAGCTGCGCATAATCCCGCGGCTCCTGCACCTATTACTGCAACCTGAAATTCCATTGCATTGATTTATCAATTGCATTTATTTCAAAATACCACATTTATTTATAGGAGTTTGTAGTGCAAATGTAGTAATACCTGAGGCTTTCAAAAACTTCCTGTTACAACAAAAAATTTTATCGTTTTTCAGGCGTAGCTAACAAACATTTTAGTTGATATGGATGCATGTGCTAACATGAAACAGCTGCGTCGTGAGGTAAATTTTCATGCCAATCAAAATGAATAGTATTCTGGGAGCTAATCTTTTCCATCTGCATGTATCAGACACAGAAATGAGCTGACCAAATCACAAATAGATGGGGGAACCCCTAAGAATACAACTGGGTTCTGTCTACACCAGCTTTAGTACAGTAAAGCTGTACATAGTGGAAAATAAAAATCTTCAGTACCTCATCTTCCTAAATATTCTCACTTATTTTGAACTTGCTAATTTTAGCCTTTGGTCAGTTTTTGCTTTTGTAGCACTCCTCGGTGGATCTTCTTTTAATTTATCTTCAAATTTTGGGCAGAACTTGAAACAAATTAAACTATTTTCCATAGAAACCTACAGGAAATCATGCTTCGGCTAACGAGAACTCACATAGAACAAGTATCCTAAACGAATTATCTTCATTAGCCAAGATAGTGTACATTAGGCCCATGGACTTGATTTAAAAAAATATCTGTTAATGTTAATGGGAGGTGCTCTCTGTGGGAAGTTCCACATATTTATTGCATGCAATTCACAGCAAGAGTTTAATTAAGTGTGACCAAAAACAACAATTGATGAACATTTCATCAATATAAAAAAAAATTGTCATGAAATCATGATACATTAAGATCCCTTTAAACGGGCACCCCTTAGATGCAGTCACTCCTCTTTTACAGCCAAATAATAATTTCTCCTTATATAGTAAAAGTATGTATTTCAAACCCCTCATTAATGGTCACCTCTTTCATAGACGAAACTTTTTTGTCCCACCAATGTCTGCAAAAGAGAGTTTCTACATAGATGTATCATGATGTCAAGGCAATTTTTTTCCTTTCTTATTAAAAAAATATATTCAGCTGTGTGAATATATATTTCAAAGCTCAACTAATACAGTGAAAAATCTATATGACGATAGACTCTATATGGAGGTGGTGTGTTTTAAGAGCAGCAGTTTTGAAGGAATAGCAAATATGAAAAATGAGTGATCGAGAAAAGTAAAGTACAATGAGAGAAGAGCAGCAAAACCATGCAAATGCAGCTTTGTCTAGAGAGCAAGGGACTAGATCAAACAGACCCCCAGAACAACATAGAAAACGTAGAGGATGTGCGAGTGTATGAGTGACCAAGAGTCACCTGGAGACCGAGAGATCAAGGCACTGGGTCAGCAAGCATTCTATAGAGTGATATAGTGTGCGCAAACATGTAAATGACCCAAACAGTGCACCAGCATGTGAATCAAGAGAAGAGTAACCTACAGAGCAAAGGACCATGTTAGTGAGCGACCAAAAGAGTGATTTAGGGGGAGTGCAAGCATGTGAGCAACAGAGACGAATAGTAACAGAAATGTATAGAGCAAAAGGCCAGATCAGTGATTGATCAAATGATTGACCATAAAAGTGACCAGAGAGTAACAGCAAGAGAAGCGTATTTACAGGGGGCATGGCCAAGTGGCTATAGCTCAGGGTGGCAAATTTGAGGAATGAGTGGTCAAGGAGAATCAGACTAGAATGGGCAGCAAAACCACAAAATCAGCCTCTGCAATGATATGTTCCTCTAGTACAGCTGTTCTCAACCGGGGCTCCTTGTGCACTCTCCAGGGGCTCCGCGGCTGCTCAAGGAAAATAAAAAAAAACAGTAAAATTAAAAAAATAATTATAAATATTTTTAAATAGTAAAAATTAATCAGTTACTTTGATGAATAATTTAAAAACTGGCCTACGGGGCACCACCATAGAATTTTTTAGTTAAAAGGGCTCCGCAAGTCAAAAAATGTTGAGAACCGCTGCTCTAGTACTTTGAGTATCGTGAATTTCACTGTGTACCGAACCATTTACTATAATAGTCATGAATTCACCAATTGCTTCAGTTTAAACATTCAATAATAATCCAACAGCTCACCTTCAGTTTAGAATCAATTGGTTGCGACATGTTTTAACTTGAAACAGATAATTTATTTTGAATGAAATATAATATAGTTATTTATCCCCTCAATTCTTTGAGTATACCAAGTTACACGGATTAAAGTAATGACATAGATACAAGAGGAAAAGCAGCCTTTGTACCAACAGAATGAATGCAAAGGTTATAAATGATAAGCAAATGCACAAAAGCTGATAAGCAAACTGAAACTAGAACAACCCAAGGAAGTCAATGATAATCTAAAGCCAAATCGCAACGAAAGGATTTTAGTCCCGACCTCTTTTCCGTAGAGTTCAAAAAACTATTGACCTAATATGGGTTTTCAAATATCAAATTTTGGTGATTTATCTCTGTCTATATGTTATAGGGAAATAAATATTTTAATAAATTTCCATGCCTTTATCATGATCGCAAATATCTAAGATCCATTGGCGAGTTTTTTTTTATTTTGGCTTCGTTTTGTTAAGGATAAATGGATTAAACAGGATAAAAAACAATTATATTAACGAGATATACCAACAGTACACACAATCATCATGTGTTATCAGTTCCACGTTGTTTTGTTTACATTCAAAATGACGTGAACATACTAGATTCTATCAACTATCGTCGGCGGAAAACTGGATTACAGTGAATGAAAAAAGTTGATTATTGAATTTCTTGATTAGCAATAGTTTATAATTAAAAACATAAATAAAAGAGTGTTATCAATTCAATGAATAAAAAAAAAGTGTAAATAATCATATACTGAAGGTTGTAATTATTAATTTTGTTTTTTTTCCCTCCTCAGACGGAAAGTCCCCGGAGTCGAAAGAGGTCTCGCTACCGTTTTTGTTGACACAGCGAGGCCCGGTTTTTTGAGGGTTTTTCACGTTGTTTTTGAGAAAGTTTGTTATTGTGGACGAAAAAGTGATGTCTGTAGACGGATGTTCGAGTCGCTCGATTTGCGGGCTGGAACTGAATAGCGTCAATGACTTGGTCAAATCAGTCACATCCGTTACTCAGACCGGGTATCGATTGTATTTCTTTTCAAATCCCGGTGGCTTTCATTGTTTTCCTTTGCCTAAGCTCGATTCATATCGATAAATAAAACTTCTGATTCTCTTGTTTGAACTGTAATGCTTAACATACTGAATGCAGCAACGGATCCAAGGAGGCGATGCCGTATGATTGTATCGAATAGCGGGATCGTCCCGTGTTTTACGGAACAGGCATTTTCCCATGTCAGGGGTCTGTCCAGTCGAAATTCGGGTCCGTTTTCCGGACCCTTCACGAAATTCTAGGTCTCGAAAAACGGACCCTATACGAAATTCTAGATCTCAAAGAATGGATCCTTCCAAAATACAAATTAATGAAACCATAAATCCGGCATTTCATTTCTTTTGTAATAAATTACCCAAAATGTCTGGACAGAGACACCTGCGTGTAATTATGCTTTATACTCTTAGATATTTGTGCCGGAGCAAACACAAGCTTTTTTAGCTGTAACATAACCATAGTCTCGTCTCCCCCCCCCCCCCCCCCCCCACCATGGATCATAGTTAATCGGAGCAAGCTGCAAATGAAGCACAGGCAGACATCAGATGTTAATGAAGTGGAGCCAGACATCTTCAGATGTTAATGGAGTAGAAGCAGGTATCTTCACCTACGAATGAAGTGGAAGCAGACATTTTCTGTCGCTAATGAAGCAAAGGCAGACATCTTCAGCTTCGAATGGAGTGGAGTCAGGCGTCTTCAGTTATGGATGGAGTGGAGGCAATAACCTTCAGTTATATGAATGGAGCAGAAGCGATGGATCATCTTCAGTTATGAATGGAGCAGAAGCGATCATCTTCAGTTATGAATGGAGCAGAAGCGATCATCTTCAGTTATGAATGGAGCAGAAGCGATCATCTTCAGTTATAAATGCAGCAGAAGCAATCATCTTCAGCTATGAATGGCATGGTCCCCACATCCTGGAGTAGGGCCCCTAGGCTGTGATCTTTTGTGGGCCCCTTTATGAGAAATTTATAGCTTGAAGAAACAGAAAATAACAAAAGTTGCCCCAGGGCTGGAGCCTTGCCAGCCCACCCCTTGTGGGGGCCATGATGAATGGAGCAGAAGCGATCATATTCAGCTATGAATGGAGCAGAACCAAAAGCTGGTCTTTTTTTCAGCTGTAGAAATAGTGGAGGCAGGCATGAATCCAGGGTGATTTATTGGGAGAGGCAAGTCTTTGTATGTTCGTTGGGCCATCGTGTAAAATACAGGAGAGACAAATTTTCCCTCTATTATTCAGCTTTTTGAGAGGCAATCGCCCCCTCTCTGGACTGAATATTGGTATGAATGGTAGCTTTGTTGAGACTACCTACAGCATACTGTCGCTTGGAGTTTAGCACTTTTCTGAAATTATTTTGTGATCATAGTTGAACCATAAATATTTTGAGAGCAGCTATAGTAAAATCTCTTTTTGGAATGTATTGTCAATTTTCTCTTTGGTGAGAAAAACGCCTGAAACATGAAGAGAAGTCGAGTAAAGGCCTGTTTACACTCATTAAGACAACTAAATTTTAAGTTGTCAAGTACTTTAAAATATATGCAGACGATAAGGGTCTTTTACACGGGTTTAGTGATTCGGTAATTTAGTAAAATAAAGATGGGTCTATTTTTTTCTGTTAAATAGACCTATTTGCATGTGCCAGTGAGTGTGGCCTGCCAATTTGAAGGATTTTTTTGCACTCTCTCCTGGGGGGGTTCATCTTAAGCATGAACCTGTTCATACTCCATTATCTCCCGTTTAGTGAGAATTCCTCAGAAATATGGGATGGCAAAGTAGCCATAGGACACAACCTTCAAGTTTGTTGAAAAATATTTATGCCGCAAATGTGTTTGTTTACCTAGAAATGAAAACAACCCTAAAAAGCGCACTGAAAATCAATCTATGTTGGAAATAGTGGAAGCTATGAAGTATTTGGTCGATGTGCTTTCAGGAGTTTAAAAGAATTGATTCAAAGATTCAAAAATATCGCGTGCTGGTGTGGAGGATTTATTCCGTATTAAAAACGAATATTTCCCTCCCTCATTTCATTTGGAATATTTCCCTCGTACAAAACAAATTTGCTGCCATCTATTGGTAAAAATACATAATCAGGTATTTAACATTAAGATAACATCTGCATTAAATTGAAAAAAAGAAAATTGTGAATTATTTTTATGTTTAATGAACCCTTAGAATTTCCTACAAACACAGAGAAATTTCTCACGACTGATTTTTCCGCGAATGTGTGAAATTTCTCATGAATTACTTCAGTTAATATTTTGCTTATACAACTAGATTTAGATACCCTGAAGAAGTGGGACAGACTTCGGAAACTTTCTGGTTTGCCAGAAAATTTAATATGATGTGTAATTTCAATTTTGTTGGTAATGCACATCTGTTTATGGTGTCTCTTCTCTGTATTTCGGGTTCTATTTTGGAAAGCAGCTCTTCAGACACAGGGCCGTCTTAAGAGCATCATGGGCCCCAGGGCCAAGTGATTTTCCTGAGGTCCTACCTAACAAATTTTTGAAAATTTCAGCCGGTTCTAATTCCTGTGAGGCCTCTCTTACCTTGACGCCCCCGGGCCCCATTCGTTAAGACGGCACTGTTCAGACATTCTAATTTGCATGCAAGTATTCTGATTTGTCTTCACCTGCTGATTCTTGGAACAAAAGTGCACTTGCACCCAGGTCATCTCTTCTCGTGTCCTTTCCCATAATCTTTTCGGCTTATATAATTCATAATTTATCTCCTCTTTAACTTCGATTAAAATATCCTATAATATGGCTCTTATCACAATATTCGAAATTTCTACTGGATCATCTTCATCCATTGTTGCAAAAGCTATGAGCTTTAAAAAAAAACATCTCTCTGAATGCCAGATATGAAAAAAATTATTACTATTATTTTCCCACACGTAGCACGCTTTCACGCCAGTTATGCTTGCCTCCATAAAAATTATCCAATGAGCATCTACTTAGGCGCGTGGTAGTCCAGGTCGATAAGATAGGTGCCTGAAGTACCGAAGGACATTAGAGGTATTCTGAGTTCAATTACCTGGTTGGCCCCCTTGTCAGAAACTTTCCTGACACTAGGGTACAACAGAAACGGCGACATGATGATAGAAAAAGATTGCTGCTACAGGGAGTCCCACATCGAGTGGTTAGCACACCAACTTCTCGATGGGTATAAAAAAACAAGGCTGCTGTTCGGATTTGGCAATAATTAGCCTTCGTGTGCAGAAAATGACCATGGTGCGACAAAAATGATCAATGAATGAGCATCTAATTATTCACTTATAGCGTACACACTTTTTGAACAATTGGTAACTTAAAATTTAGTTGACTACTTAATCACTTAACGTGTGTAAACGGGGCTTTAGAGTCGTGATTTTGGATGCCTTACTTTGCCAAAGAAAAGAATTGCCATAAAGGGGGATATTATTAGCCCCCATAGTAACTGGGGCTGTTTAAAAAAAAAAGAACCATGATAGCAAAACAAAATTCTTTCACTAAATAAGGGATCAAGAGTAAAAATATAGTTTCCTAGACCATATACAGGATTGAAAGTAATAAAAACCAGGGCTCTTTTAAATAATACAACGTCCTCCCTCCTGATATATAAATATTCTCTAGAATAATAAATAAAAACTCAGGACCCCCTCTTTTAAATAACAATGGTCAGGGTAAAAAAAGCTCTGGGTTCAATAAAAACACAATTGCAGTATTAGAACTAATTCGGTGAGAAGGCAAAAAAATTAAAAATGGAAATATGAAATAATAGGCTACGAGGATGAGTCATAGAGTAAGTCCCAAATTTCGATATGATATATCTTTATCGATACTATTTAGTAACAGATACTTTCAAAGAATGTTAATAGATGACAGCATTATCGGGCTTCATGATATTCATTTCATATCAACTCATAGTATTCACATGCATGCATAATTCAGTTTCAAAATGGCGATGGTTTTCGATGATCGTACAATAGAGGAGCAGCGTACTGTTGCCCGATTTTTGTGGGCAAAAGGACTCCATGCAAAAAATATTCACAGACATGTTTATCACATAAAGCAGTACGTAATTGGGTCTAGAAATTTCCTCAAGGCCACTCTAAAATTCATGACAATGATCTAACTGGGCATCCCATTTTGATTGAGACAGAACCACTGAGTGCAGCAGTTGGAGGAATTGATTCAGACGGATCAACATACAGCTCGCCTAACACAGGAGACAATTCAAAAATTTGGTTGGAAACTTCAACATCCACCTTACAGCCCGACTCAGCCCCAAGCTATTTTCATCTGTTTAGTCCACTAGAAAACAATTGTGGAAGCAAACATGTTGCAGATGATAAAGAGGTTCAAGATGAAGTCCTAATGTGGTTGAGACAGCAACCTGAAGAATTTTATGCAGCTGGTATTCGGACACTGATAAAGCAATGGGATGAGTGCATAATATTTATGAGATTGTTGAGAAATAAAAATAGTTTTGAAGCAATTATCACAGAGTTATTTTTTAATTACCTTTTGTGACTGACTCAATGTCTCCCCTATGTATATTCCAACAAGAAATACAATGCAACATGTTGGGAAAACGGCTTATACAATATCATTGGTGCACACAGGGGTGGGATTGGAGTTCTAGTCCCAAAACACGATTCCACGAGATGAATTTTCGCTGCGTCATGTCATGTCAGATGATTTTATTCAATTTTTTTTTTGGTAAAACGATTGCACATCGAGAAAAGTTCATCAGTGACTGAGCTCCCACCATTGGCATGTCCTTCTAGGATAAAATAGAATCGTTTCACGTGACATGACGTGCCGTAGCCAAATCTCATCTCGTGGTAGGAGGACTATACATATATACTGTATCAATCTTAATTTTTCCTGGCTGGCGAGCAGTATAAGTCATGCAGCACATCCATATTTGCGCAAAACAAAACAATGACTCATGTTTAATTGCTTGCTCGGAAATGCTTTTTAAAAGAGTTAATACTTTTTTTACGTAGTTAAAACGAGTTTCAAACTCGTTAAATAAAAATTTTACAATTCTTTTAGCTGTTTGCGAGATACTACTGTATTTTTCAAATTTGAATTCTGTGAAATGTTTTCTAATTTCTTCATTTTTTCCCTCTCTGAACAGGTATGGTTTCATTCTGACGCCAATTGTACATCAAAGATTCCGTAGAGAATTTCTGCGCGGGAAATGTCTGAATAGGGATGGAGCTTTCACCAGATCTGACTTGCTGTTGTGTTGTAATGGTGAATATCTGCATTTTGCTGTGAAAAATTTATTCATGTGTTCGCTGTAATGTTAGTCAATTAACACTGAAATGTATTTATTTTTTGTAAGGTAAATTTCAGAACATATATATTTAATATTGAATTTATGATTGCGTTTAAGAAACTGAGTGAAAAAAGATGATCAGAGTTCATTCAGATCAAGCACAGACAAAAATGTAATTGCATAATCTACGTGGGCATGGATGTGTTGACAAAAATAAAAAGGAAAGAGGCGATTGTGAATATTTTTCATAAACAAATGTTTATGAAGTTTCTTGATCAGTTTGACACATTTATGTTCCTATCTCAATGATGGCAAAATAATGATACTGATTCTTCCAATCACCACTGACTTCATATTACATCAAGTAAAGCTGAGTGGCAATGTAATTGCAGAGGGGGGAAAAATGTTAGATTGCTTCAATAAGCAGAATAATTTTGGTTAACAATATATATATATATTTCTGGTATTTGTCGTTCCATACAGGACCGTAACTAGAGGGGGGGGGCGACTGCCCTGGGTGGCAATTTCAGGTGGGAATAAAGAACAGTTTTAAAATTATTGAATTTTAAAGTTGTGGGTGCAGCAAAATAATGTTTGCACTGGGCGGCAAAAATCCTAGTTATGGCCCTGGTTCCATATTACCTAAAAAAGAATAAGGGTGCTATAGCCAGGTTGACAAGATACTAAATGCACCTGAAGTAAAAATGCAAAATTTAGCTTTTTTAAGTTTGAAACTGGCTTTGTCCTTTGTAAGAATCTTTTATTGGGGGGGGGGGGGGGAGATGGTTCTAATATTCTGTATTTTGCAAAATTGGCAATTTCCAATTGTGCCAACGTTTTGGTCCTTTGTCGACACAGATTTTTTTTTTCTCATAAAACACTTCCAGCATCGTAAAAATTCCAAATGGCTACCAAAGGGGTTATTGATTATTTCATGATGAACACAAAACAGATAGCGAGAACATTGCAAGGAAGAATTGTAGAACCACCAAAGAAAGTGTTTGTCACTGAATTTACCTAACCATTACATTTGGTTTGGGAGTACATGTTATGGCAAACCCCAACCGCAACCAAACTTTTTATGATGATCACTGTTCGGAACCATTTTAGCATCACATTTTGGGTAAAAAACTATCGTATCTTTTGCTGGTAGCCCACCAACTTCTGTCAAACACTGAAGTGTTTAAGGAAACATATTTTCTTGATATTATGCCCAGAACTCAGAAAGAAAAGTTATCTGATCTCTTCTGGGATTCGAACCCAGCCCTCTTGCCTTTCGGGCAAGCATGCTACCATCTACACCATTGGAGACACTACCATGCCTTCCTTATTTCCTGCACCTTGGCATGAAGCGCTGAAGCAGAGGCATTAGTAGCTTCTCTTAACTTCAGTAAATATCCCGCCAGGTAGGACAGTAGAGATAGAGATAGACGCCTTTTTTTTCTCAGCCCATTATACCAAGGGGAAATAAATCTAAATTTATAATAAATAAATTACAAGTTTACAAAAAAAAACCAAACTTGTCACAACCTTGTTTACAGAATCTTAGCCCTTTATATTATTCAAACTTGTGAAAGGGGGATGATGTCAACATGATTGTGTAAGTATATGGTTAGTACTGCAAGTTTTTGTACCAAGTGCCCTTTACTTCTTATTGAGAGCCTGAGATCTGATTTGCATTGACTTTGAATTATAGGTTGTTATCTAAGTTACACTTATATCGCATGAAATGATGATAATAATAACAAAAATGATCAATATTTGCTATCATTACAACCTGTATTTTATATTTCCCCCCCTTCAGATTGGTCTTTCAATATTGCTGGAAAACTTTCACCATGGATCAATGTGGATTCATCTAGTCCAATACAACGGAAAAACTCTGAGAAAGTTAGTTTTTGTGAAATATATTTATGATCCAATAGCAGAGTATTCTGTATTTTGGAAAGTTATTGTTCTCATCCTTTTGAATTTACCTTCAAGTTGCTGCTTATATTTCTTTTTCCCCAAAATGAAATACAATAATCTCTCTTATGTATCTCTCATTTCTACGAGGGGATTATATTATTCTCCTCATTTATCTTCCTCAGTTATAAGACGATTTTCTGCACTCCTGTCCAAAGATATAGAATCTCTAGATAAAGAATAGAAAGATATAGATAATAGAATTTCATTTATATTACTTTTTTATTTATGCGACTCATTTTGTGATATACCTCTCAGTTACAAGTCGCAAAAAAAAAAAAAATGTCAGAAAACACTTTTACAAAGAGTAATTTCTATCATTGCTGGTAGGTGGTGCTATTATGAAAATATTTCGTAGTGTGTAGTTTTTTTTTAATACTGTATAACAAATACAAAATTAATACTGAAATAAGTTGTAGAAAAAAGATTGGATGATATGAATAAGGGAATAAAATTCTTTGAAAGATTTTTAAATTTTTTTTTGCAAATAAAGGCGAAATTTATGATTTTTAAATTTTTTTGTGAAATTTACGTGTCCCTATTTATTACAAAAAATTTAGCAATAGAACTCTGGAAAATATTGAATCTGAAGATGAGTATACCCTGCATTATCTTGGCTGAAAAAATTTGAATGAAGTGACCAAAGAAAAAATAAAGCTTTGTGCTGACATTTTTGTTTTTAATGCAGTTTTTGAATATCAAAAATGCAAAAAAATATTTTGAAAATTCCAAAAAATCAATGCTTGGGTATGGAAGGGAGATGCACATACATTAGTTAATCTGTTACTCATAAATCTATTTTCGATATTTTTTATCAGATAGAACTATTTATGCTCTAGTATTTTTTAGGAAATTATATATATATTATAATTTTGTTACATGGGTATACAACAGTGACTATTCTTATGTGCATGTTTTTGTATATTCATGCATATGTATTTATATATATTTTGTAGGCATTAGAACAAGAAATTTTTTATGCAATGCACTTGAGCCTACCTGTAGTGATGATTTCTCTGAATGGCATGAATTGTACAAACCTAGCGAGATTTGTGTATGATAAAATTGCAATGAGCACACACCATGTAAGTACCCACATTAAAAAAACATTTTAGCAGTTTTTTTCCCCATGCTTTACGTGTAGGTGATTTATACTAATGAATGTGTGTGTGACTGTTTTTCTCTCACATAATTTGTATAAACATTCAAAATTAATATCTTAAAAAAATAAAGTTTAGTAGTTTTATTGTCTATTCTTACAGCTTAAGTGCTGAAGATGCAAATAATTTATTAATCCTAATTTTTTCAAAAAGTTCTTGTAATTTTGCTTAGATTTTATGAAAATAGTATACCATATTTTAACATGCATAAGGAACCTTCATGTATAAGGAATCCCTGATTTTTTGGGCTTAAAATTTGGAAAGAAGTTGAAAAATATTTATCATGCTATATTGCTATCCATGTATAAGAAACCCCTGCTATTTTCGAGACCTAATTTTTGGCAAAAAGGACCCTTATACACATTAGAATACGGTATATCTAGTAGTGTAAATTGGTAAAGAATTTTTTTGTTAAATACTTTTTATCTCAGCTTCTGAGAAAAATTTAAATGTATAAATGTTTTTGAGCTATAGTGTTAAAGAGAGTTTATAAATTCTTCCAATGTCAAGAATCATCAAAAAAGAAAAAAAAAGGTTAATATACATTTGAATTTGGTTCCAGCTCTTAGTTCAATGGGACAGCAAAAATAAAAATCCATCTAGTTTGTCAATATAGCATAACTACATCCTTACAAGAAACCTTGTGATCAACAACTCTTGCTGTTGGTAATAATCATTAAAAATATTTCCCCATTGTCTATAATTTTCCGAACCATCTATGTTTGATCCTATTAAAACTTTCTTTTTTTTGCTACAACTACATTGCTCACCTACAAAGATGGATGTTTTATCTGGCAAACACTTGAAGACAAGTCCTATTTCATCTACCATAAGTCTTTGGATTAGGAGTAACTTGGTTTTTATGAGTGTTTTGCAAGATGAGCAAAAATTTTAAACAAATTGTGACTCTTAATGAGTGATGTCTCGCAAGATGAGCATAAATTTTAGAATTTTTTTTATACTTTGATTTGATGAACAATATATTTCTTACAATACAAGTGATAAGTATCCCAAAGACATCACTTGATCATAATTAAAAAGCAGACAGTTCGCTTTCTGTTACTGCTAGCAAGGCTGTCTCAATAGGTTCAAGAGGTTTTGAGGGCCTTCCTTGTTTGATTTGGTTTTATTTGTTAAGACATCACTGACTATGTTAGTGACATTTATAGCACAATCCTATAAAATATTGTCTCACTCTCTTGCTGGGTGTTGATGCAAGCCGAAATTCCAAAGTGTAACCCTTTTCTCTTTTATATCATTCCGGAAATACTCACACAGTCAATGTAAAATAATCAAATATACAATAATTTAAATCAACTTCCACTATATTTTTGAAAAGAATTGTGGCTGGTGGGAGGGTAATGGTTGTAGTACAAATCATTTGTTTCCATTATTTGCTATGGAGAAGTATGATTCAGTATACAAATGTTTTGGATCACAAGCACATTCACGAAAAAAATTATGCTCGTGAACCGATGTTCCCAGTGTATATTGACAATGACGTAAGATCATACCCGGTAACACAAACAATCACTAAGCCATTTTTCTGCCCTTTGCTTTACCTACAGATGCACTTTCATCACAGATCTTTTTGTTTCAAAAGTATCAGACCCAAGATGACTAAGGAATAGTTAAGAATTTAAAGGAAACATACACTCTGCAAATCGTATGTTTTGAATACACAAATTAATCTGTTTCCAAATCATTTGAAAAATTAAAAAAAGGGGAGGGGAAATTGGTAGTTTCAATAGCAGGAGATGTATGGAACTTGACAAAAAGTATTAAAATTTGAATCATCATTCTTTTTTCACTATTTTTTTTTTAGAAATTTTCAAAGACATTTTCTTTTTTTTTTTATTACACAAATACAAAGGTATGTACACATACAAACATGTATACAATATAATATACAAACATATATATACGCATGCAAACATATAATACATAAATTATTGACCTCATGGGGCTTGAATGTCCTTTCAGCAGGTCTATAAGGGTTATACTTAGTGATATTAGTTCAGACACAGCTTTATTATTGTGGTTTGTGCTGGTTGGTTATTGTTTCATAAAGTATGAACTTTTTTTTAAATTTAAAACTGAAAAAAAAGAAAGAAAATATACATATATGGATGAGTTGTTATACACATGGTGTTTCGAAAAGAATCGCCCGATTTGAAATGTGTATATTACAAAAAATATTGAACATAGACACACACACTTAAGGTTAATTTTATATTACATGGCTAATCAAAGTTTTTTTACAAACCAAATTAAAGGTGCTCAATATATGAGCACAGCATGTAGATGCACAGTATATACAGTAGTGAAATACGTCCCAAACTTTTGCAAGCATGTTTGCATCCACTGCTTCCACGGCTGCTGCTATGTGTATCTTCAGTTCGGCTAATGTAGCTGGAAGGGGAGGCACATAAATATAGTCTTTTATAAACCCCTACAAAAAGAAATCGCACACTGTGAGGTCTGGGATCTTGGAGGCCAGTGATGTTTAACTGAATCGTCAGGTCCTGTACAGCGAATCCATCATTTAGGAAAATGATTGTTCAAAAATTCTCGAATGCCCAAGATCCATTGTGGTGGTGCACTGTCTTGCTGGAAAATGAAGTCATCCAAATCGGTTTCTAACTTTAGGAAAAACTAGTTTTCAAGCATTTATTTTTCAAGTGGCCGAAGGAAGAATGTTAGCTGAATGTTACCTGTCAGCAACTGCATGAAACTCAAGATTTCCCCCTTTTCTACCTACACATTATTCAATCAAAACAGATTAAAAGCTGAATAGTTATGATTTTTTTTAAATTGGATGATTCTTTTTGAAACATCCTGTATATTAAGTTGTTGTATAATGTATTGTTATAATATAGATTCAAGACTAGTGTTTATTGAAAATACAAAGATATTTTTATTTATTCCCCCCCCCCCTCATTTTTATGGCTGTGTTTGAGTCAAAGGTGTTTTTCAATTACATTTTATTTCAGAGCACATTAACAGTATGGGTTCACGTTCCAATGAAAGCTCCACAAGATGAGAGCAAACTTTTCATGAACTGTCCATATGAGGAAAATCCATCCGATTCTTTTGACATTCAGTACAGCCAAGACACTTGGGAATGGTATGTTAGTCATTAAGTATTTTACACACCAATAATATAGTTGAATATTTTACCAATTATAAACATATAAAAAGGCTAGTTCATATTTTTTTTCCTTGCCATTATGAATAACAAATTCTGAATTGTAAGATTATTTTATCAGGTAATCCCTGTAATATTATACTACCTTCACTTTGATAATAAACATTTATAACTGCTGTATTAAGTTTCTATTCTAATAATCATCTGAAAGCTTTCCGCTTTAGTATCTCTTCAATAAGGTTATTTGAGCCTATATGTATATTAAGGCCTATTATTTTTTACCCAACTGCAAAAAAAATAATTTTTCTTGCTTCGAAGGCTATTAAAAAAAAATTGTTTCGAAGTAATATAAGTAGTTCAAAAGATGTATATTTTTTTAAATTCCAACATGCTTGAAACTTGACATACTTTGAGTTTTTCTGCATTTGGTATAAAGTCTTTACAAACAAGTACAAATTCTAATTCATATAGTATAAAATTTTCATTGATATTGTTGTTTTTCTTGCAATCTAGGTGGAATTTCTTCCGTTCCATTTGTAACTCGGACCGTAAAATTAGTCTTGCATTAGAGTTGAGTGCAGACCTGCCGTCGGAAGAGGAATTGACAAGATGGTTGGGAGAACCATTACGATGCACAATTGTTCCAACCTCAGTGTTTTTAACGAACAAAAAGGGATATCCCGTATTGTCTAGACCTCATCAGGCATTCCTTAGAAGAACATTCAAAGTAAAGATATACTGACATCTTACTGTATCAGAGCTAGTTTTCCCTATTTATTGTTTGTTTTATAAAACCTGTATGCAGTTCTAGTCCTATATAGGATGATATGAATACTGATATCAGTGATGAATAATGATGAATACGAATGATCAGTCTTTTTTTAAGCATTAATGAGAAGTTTGTTTTCTGCAATGAAGTTTTCATTCTTAGAAATACAGTGAAATGCCTATATTATGATACTTAAGGGACTTTGACCTTTGAAGACCAAACACACCCCACATCCCATCTCAGAGAGATATTGAAGCGTTCGGGAAAGATGGATGTATCTGGAAAATTTTATTATAAAAAAACATTGTTACCTCAGATGAAGGCAACAAAAATAAAATATATATAAAAATAAGAAATAAAAGCGATCACCAATCTGAAATCTAACAGATAATTAAAATCTAAACAACAAACGCCAATGAGCAATCAACATTATAAACAGTATTATAAGATGATGGTGTATAGTCCATCCCATAAAAAATCTAGCAATCATCAATTAATTGAATGTCAATAATCTTGGAATATAAAATTTCAAATTGCAGTGAATCAGCTAATCACAGTCATCCATGCTTTTTATATTGTCCAGCTTCCACATATCAGTTCGATTGTCAACATCAGGTCTTCAGTGGTCAGTCCACCGTCGTCTAGGCCGCAAGCTGTATATCCTCGCCAGAGTGCTGCACTCTCGCGAGAGTGGTTATTTGGTGTCAGTAACTCCTCTCGGTCTTGGCTGCAAGTTGTACTCCCTCACCTGACTGCTGCTCTTTCTTGGTGGAACATACATTACTCAAGGGATTTTGAAACATTCTTATAAAAGAGATATCATTGTATAGGCCAGTGGTTCTCAACATGGGGTTCATATGCCTCTCTTGTGGTCTTGAGATATTCTGAGGGGCCACATGGGTGAAAATCAGGTGGAAGGGGGAACCATGGCAAGTGGTGAAGGGGGCTACATGAATGAATGAACGCCAGTACTCTGTCAGTGGACTTATCCCATTGCTGAGATCTCTTCCAGCCCAGCTTTGTGGTGGAGTCTGGAACACTATTATGAAGCCAAAAAAAAAAAAAATTAATACAAACATATATATATAAATATATACATACAAATAAAAACATGCACATGCAAAAGTATAACTATATAGACTATATTTCCCTGGACATTGGGAACTGTAGCGATTAACAGTTTTTTGCTGTGGTAACAGATGTGATGGGGTTGAAAGTTGGAGAATGTTCCAGGATTTTGTTAGAAGAATGAATGTACTATTTTATTAGAGGTACTTAGAGGGTCCCATGTCATTTTATTATCTTACATTCGTAAAATAAAATGCATAGAATTCTCATTGCATAATACAAAATGTCTACTGGAATGAGTGTTCTTGCTTAACACCTTGTAGGTAAGCAAATAAAATTGGTTGGTGTTGTTCATTTCTGTACTAGAAGCCAGCAACTGTTCGATTGTGTTGAGTTCACTCGCTTGATGGTGAAGGGGCCTTAGAGAGCTATGAAAAATATACCTTTCAGGTGTTATTCAAATATAATGGGGAGAAAATGTGACTATTTTCAAAATACAGGAGAGCTGCTCATAGAATTAGGACCATCTTAACCCATGGACCCTTGGGGGGGGGGGCACTACATGATGAGATCTGATTTTTTAGTGTAAGTGTGTAATCTGTTACTTCTAGCTGAGTATGGTGCCCCAGAGCATCACTTTACTTGAAGACCCACAATGCTGAGAGGGCGTATTTCATAACGCCCCCCCCCCCCCCCACAAGAAGGCTCACTAAATTCCAGCTCAGGGTTGGTGTGGACTCAGGGTGATGCATCGGGAGAGGTGATTTTTTGTATGGGTTTGATGGATTATCGCATGTTTTACACAGACCTATTTTTCGATATAAAACTTTTGTTCATTATGATTTCAGTTTTGATTAAACTCAATTCCATAGATAGAAAAGAATTCTTCTAGGCTATGGACAAGGTGCATGTGTGGTTCAGTAGTAGTAGTTGTTGTCTATATTCACTTCACTTGAGGCAATAACCTTTTTCATTGAGTTTGCTTTTTTTTTTTTTTTGTCCTATTGGAATAGAAATTTCAGTAGTAATCTTGTAGCAAATATTCCTCTTTGATGGTTTTATGCAGAAGAGCTAGAACATGATCACATAAAAATTAACAAAACTGCTTGGCATTTAACATTTAAACACATAATTTAGCTTTCAATTTAAAATGTTTAACTTTTGTTCCATGTTTATATTCTATTCTCCGATCAACTGAATTTTCTTCTAACTTTTGATATATTCTGATTTTATGTAGCTCAAATCTCAAGTTGTCATTAGTGGCATCAACAGGCATAGTCATATAAAGCATTACTATAGCTACATAGATCACTTATGGAAGGTATGTTTCTTGATTTTTCTAGATTATGAAATTGTGTTGTGCTTAAAATTTATATAAATTATGATCAGAAATGTTTCAATCTACTGAATATGGTTGAATATTTTTTTCACAATGCCAATTTTAGTAAAGATCTCTTGTATTGTTTGTAGTTTTCAACAAAACCTTGATTGTGTTTGAGTGAAAAAATTTTAAAATTTGTTAAATAATTTTAATTTTTTTTAAACCAAATTTAGTGTGCATAAAATGATCACGCCTACAAAAATGATCAAATGGTGATTGTTTAATTATAAAGCTGAAATTTAAATTCAGAAGGAAAAAGAACAATAATTGATAAAAAGAAATTTAAATTTCAGATCAGCGACAATTTTTATGGACAGACTTTTCAACTCTGGGAGTTATTTTGCTATTTGGACTAATTTTTTCTGCTTTGCTGAATTTTTTTAAAACAATATTTTTCTTTTGTTCGTTAAAGACGCAAGAGCCCAATGACGTAGTGGCTAATTATGCAAAAGGGTTTGAAGATTATTTACAAATTCCACTTCAGGTGAGAAAGAAAACTTTTTTTTTCAAGTTTACAGACATCAATCCTTTTCCTCACAGTACTAAATGATGTTTTATGTGTTTGATTTAACAATTGTGATTGAAAAAATTAAAAGATGGTATAATACCTAATAAGCAATACATTAATTCTCCGGTATGTGAAGTTACAATATAAAGATCATATTAATTTTTGCAAAGTATATCAAAGTTATGTTATATGTTGTATTACTTATGTATGATGAGTGAAGTGTTAGTGAGTCATGTGCAAAACATTTCTGAATTGGCAGGGTATTTCTGGTTCCTAAAATATGAGACATAATTCATGTATTAAAATTATTCACTCGATTTTTACTCTATATTTTCCATGCTATTTGTGATCAGTTTTGTTGAATTTGTAATTTGGTTGAGATGAAGGTCCACAATATTTCAAAATACAGTTAAACCTTGTATAAAAATACTCTGCATACCAAGAAAAAATATTGTTGTTGAGGGATTATCATTATAGCGAGAGGTGGCAGTTTAACATTAGAGCAAGGCTGGACAAATCGCAAAAAAATCTAGGTGCCGGAAAAAATTTTCACCTGGAGGAAATGGGTCAAAATGCTTCCTTTGACTTTTTCAGGACATAGTGACCCCATTTCATGTTGGAAGATGTGCTGCTATAAATTGCAAACATTTTGTGCTGCTCTCAGCCGGCAATTTAGTTACTACACAAAAACATTTTAGATGCCAATACCAATTTTTTAGTTGCCATTTCGACCTGGCAGCTGGGATTTGTCTAGCCCTGTATTAGAGTATAGACATTTCCAAACAAGACAAAAAATATCATTAAAGAGGGACTTATCGTTATATCAAGTATCATTGTAGCGAGGTTTCATTGTACATGTTAAACATTCTAAATTAAATAATGATTGAAACATGATTTTTAACGCACAGCCTACTTTACATTTGTTATTTCTCTCATTCATTCAAAAAAGTTTTTTTTTCTCCCATAATATCTCTTAGCCCCTGATGGATAACCTAGAGGCAACTACTTATGAAACATTTGAAAAAGATCCTGTGAAATATACTGACTATCAGCTGGTAATTTTTTTGACTGTTGGTCTAGTTTTATTGAATGATCAAGCATTATTTGAATAGAGATCTTTAAATACATTAAAATTTTTTCTTGTTTCTAAATTTTGAACTCATTCATTGTTATTTTTTCAGGCGATTCTTAAGGCTTTGAAAGACAAAGTACCAGATAGTGAAGCAGAGACACGTACAGTGTAAGTTTGTATGTATTTATAGCATTATGTATGGGTGTTTCCATGTATTCATGTTGTTTCAAAACTGAAAAATTTTTGCTATGAAATATGTTGTTTTTAAAGTGTGTGTGTGGGCTGTGAGATTTATATTTTAAGTCCATCACTCAGAGATTTGAATATCAGTATATATGTTACAATGAAGTGATAAATTCAGGGATATGCATTATCATATTAGTCAATATGCATAATCACAGACCATTTTGGTAATATCATGGATAATCTGCAGCTCGTATTTGCAAATGTGATAAATTGTCAATGAATTGCGTAAATTTACAAGACATTGTGCTTAAACTCAAGTCTAGGATGATGAATTTGATTGGTAATGTTGTTTATGTTTGCACATGTGGATAAATACAGTGATGTCTCACATATGCACCCTCTCACTTATTTGCTTTTGTCACTTATAAAATGAATTTCTGCATTTCTGGTCAAAGATGTAGGTAAAGAATGCTATTAACTTATACATCTCTCTCTCTCTCTCAGGGCCAGAACTGAGGGGAGGGGGAATTGCCCTGGGTGACAAAATTTAGGGTGCAACAAAAAACACTGTTATAAAATAAAATTATTAAATTTTAAAGTTGCGGAGCAGCAAAAATCCTAGTTACAGCCCTGCTCTCACTTATATGTCTTTTTTTTGTTTTGTTTCCTTGCACTGACACATAAGTGAGAGATCATTGTATGATGAAAGCCAACATTAGCAACATTGATAAGTTTAATTTTTGTATTTGCTTCACACTTAGTTTAATTTAGTTCAATTTTTATAGTAAAATATGTGTATTGAACATATTGCTTACAGCAAAACAGATAAGTAAAATTAGTGACATTTGTATGTCATTTGGTAAGTTGGTAAGTTTGATTTCTTTCTTATTATCAAACTTGCCAACTTCATTTTGGAATTAGGCATACTATCCCGGTAAAAAAGTGACGAATGCTGTGAAATTTATTTAACTTCTGAAGTGATTGTTGATTAGACATCATAACTGGCAATTATGCATAATTACTGATTTATCACATTTACCATAACATGCAAATACACTAAGGCTGCAACAGGCAAATTGCCCAACGAGGTGGCTGAAAAAAGATGCCGATAAAAAATATGGATGTTAAGTATAACTAAAAACATCAACCCAATATAAAAGCATATATAATGAAATTAATACTATATAATGCACTGCCCATGAAAAAAATTATGGTTGCCTTATGTAAGTATGGATAGCTTCTCGATTGATCCCACTATGTTTATCATACTTCTCGATTAATCCCACTATGTTTATCATACTTCTCGATTAATCCCACTATGTTTATCATACTTCTCAATTAATCCCACTATGTTTGTCATACTTCTCGATTAATCCCACTATGTTTATCATACTTCTCAATTAATCCCACTATGTTTATCATACTTCTCAATTAATCCCACTATGTTTATCATACTTCTCAATTAATCCCACTATGTTTATCATACTTCTCGATTAATCCCACTATGTTTATCATACTTCTTTTTAAACGTGTCAATTGTGTTATAATTCATGACCC